>NC_056727.1:352013731-352021231 GCF_019279795.1 Protopterus annectens | reverse complement strand
TAAAAGTACTTATTCCTACTTACCCCCATGTTAATTTCTTTAAATGAAAAGAAAAAAGGGGTGATAAGAAAGTGGTGAAAAAGGAGGCACAAAGAGGGAAAAACAATAGGGAAAGTAGCTAGGGATGTGCAGGATGGGTGTAGGGAATGTCCATAGCTGTCCATTTTGTCTACAGCAGCAACTGTCCATATACTGAATTTGGAGGTAGATTTTGACACTCAGTCCCCTAAGAGAGGGGTGAGGACAACAATAATGTGTTGTGAAGCAAATTAGACCAGATTACATGTGTCCAGTGGACACATGTGCAAAATGAACAGCTATGTATTGGGCGAAATTTTTTTTTGGGAACAGAGTGCCCCTTTGTTTAATGTGATAGTGAGATGGGGAAGGATAGTAGTTTTATTTGGGGAGGTAGGGTGGGAAGGAAGACAGACAAGACAGCATACAGGGGCAGTATATGACACATGTGGGGATAAACACCTTGGACGGGAAATCGAAAGCCCGTGAGCCCCCAAATGGAAACAGTGGGATTGAGGTCCCCACCCATGGGCAGTGACCACTGCACCTTCACGGTCTCGAAGGTGGCTGTGCTGGGGGCTGAGCAGAAGGTGCAGGCTGACCCCCTAAATGCACCATGCATAGCAGATGTCCAAACTATCTTCAGAGCTCCCTATGCACCAATCCCTGGACATGACTTCAGGTGACAGGATCCTGTCTGCACCCACTCTTGGGGGGATGAGCCCCATCTCTTGAGGTGGTGCCACCCAAAGGTGGTGCAGGACCAGCGGACGAGGAGGTCCCGGGGTGGGTCCCAGATATGCTGTGGCCCAGTGCTACAGCCAGATGAGGTGGGAGAGGTGGGTCCACTGGGACTAGTAATAGTCAACTCAATCCAGGATTAGTTATAACAGCATACATAGATACTCCTTTTAACCCAAAACACCAGATCTGGAACAGTTGCCTAGCAAACAGAACACATGCATGTATGGAACCACAGTGGCCATTACAATGGCATGCAAGTTACATTGATAGCAATAGGCCACCAATGAGAGTATTTCAACATGGAACATTAATAGAAACACATTTCAATATTAGTTGAACAATAGGACATATGTCCCAACAGTAGGTTTGGTGTAAACATACCCATTGATTTGTGTATTTAGATTATTGTTGCAGATATGGTGGGGGGAGATGTCAATTAACAACATATTTATCCTTGCAGTACTCACAACTTTAATGATCATTGGTCTAGTCATTACTCTACACGTATTATTACAATACCCTATGGCCTTAGTTTGTGCAGTGGTATGTGTACAGTGTATACTTCAACTGTCTTATAGCTAAATTCTACATCTCTTACCTGGTAGACATCTAGAGGGAATGTTTGTTAACGCTACCTGACTGTTTCTACACATATTCCCAGATTACGAGTTAATATTATGCACATACCTCTCAATTTCTTAATACACACACTCTGGACAAAGCTTGACAACATGGGGGTACAAATAGGATCATATTTTGAATATTGCTCTCAGAAACTTGGAGAGTTGCTAGAGTGACAGGATTTGTATTAATATACATTTTCTGAAGGTTTTCTGGTCTGAAAATCAAATGTATGTCATTATTTAGTGACTACAATTCTGAGATCATCCCTCTGATTTGTCAGGGGGCAGAGTAACAGGCAGAAAATATGAGCCAATTATCTGGACATTCTGAAAAAATCTGTACAGTTGAGAGGTATGATTATGCATATAGCTTACTACCACTCCCAGGATTCAAACCATGGCTGTGTCTGCTGAAAATACAACAATTTAAGATTCATCAGAGTGTGCTGTTTGGATATTGCTTTCTTTCTCTTCAATGTTTTCTGTGTAAGTCTCTCTTGGTTGTACAATCTGATCTTGTACTTACAGCAGTCTTATACAGACATTCTTAGACATTTTTTTATGTAGCACTGTGTGGGTAGCAGTGGTTAACACAACATTACTATTCAGAGAATGCAACAATAAATGCCATACAATACCAGAGTAAACACAACGAGTCCAGGATTTAGAGCTTTATTGCCAGGCAGTTACTGTTTTATTTAAATATGACCTATATGGGACTATTACTGTATATTGTCTGGTTTATTCAGTACAACCCATACACAGTTTTTAAACTGCCAGATGACTTTCTACTACTTTATATTTATTTGATATGATTACTACAAGCAGGATTGTTTCTCACCAGTCCCGCGACACAGCACTAGCATGGGCTTCCTGATTCACAGCCCATTCAGCCGCAGCTGTAAGGGGAATACAGAAATATTTAGGCATACCTATCCATCATATACACAGGCTGGACATTAGTAAACAATTATTGGTATGAGTACTTACACACTGCTGGGACATCACCCCTCTGCCTTGCTTCTTGGACCCACTCATCCAAGAGTTCCCTATCTCTCCACTTCAAGTCGGCATAGTGCTGCCGGACCTGCTCACCAGTCCGAGGGATACTAGTAGCACTGGTGAGATCATGGGCGAGACAGTCCCAGGCTTCTGCTTTATATTGGGAACCTTGGTACTGGCCCTGCAGCAGTCTCTCATCATGGTTTTGTACCAGGAGTCCTACCATGACCTTGGACTCCTGTATGCCCCAGCACTGCGCACGGAAGCACATGCCCTCACCAACTCCTGCCATACTGCCTACAGTGAGAAGCTGCAACCAGTTATGAGCTGTATTCCCACCTGTGGGGTTTAAATATGGCCGAATTCCCACCCTTTGCCATGATTGGACAGTTTTGAATATGCTGAGCTAAGCTAACCTGCTTAGCCAAGGTTGGCAGTGCTTAAAGGGGCAAGTTCAGCACTGCTTACCCATGGGCAAATCCACTTAGCTAGGCTACTCATTGCTTAGCAGTCATATTTACACAACACTTACACCTGGTAAGCAGAGCTGTGCAATGCTTAGCATTGCTTATTTTTTATTTTATAGACTATCTGCTGTATGGCATTGATTCATCCTTCACTACATATTATACATTTGTTTACTGTCCCTGACCCTGACATTCCCCAATGTGCTTTCATTACATTTATTCATGTGTGGCTATACTGTACGGGGCACTTGTGCTTATATGGGGGCTTCACAACTTTATTAAACTGACACCTCACATCTGGACTTAATACAGTACTCTGGTTAGCAAATATATGCTATTTAGTAGCTAATTATAAAAATAAATGATGTTTATGTACTGCTTTCACATGTAAAATGCAAATTGGTTATAGTGGGATCAAACCAGGAATGGCAGCTTGCAAAGCTTATGCTCTAACCACTACACTATTGCAATATTGCTTATGCTGGATGTCTCTTGCTATTTAACTTCTTGTGCTGTTTAAGCCTGACTAAGCATAGCTAAGCAACGGGCACACCCACGCAGCTACGATTAAACTTTATTGCATGTTTAAAAAAAATTATTTGTTATGTTACTTTTTGTACCCTTCAGAGTATCCCTGCTAATGCTGAACCTGTTATCCTATCAACTTTCTGCTTTGTGGGATGATTGTCCCTTTTGGCTTTGTCCACATTCCTTACTCTGACAGGTTGGGAGGTGTGCATTATGTGCTTATGCTACATGTGTTATTCTAACAACATTTGCCTTGATAGGGACGATTGTCCCTTATAGCTTTGAGCAGGTTTGTTATCCTGATGGGTTGGGGGTGTTACAAGCATTCTTGCTTGTTTTAAATTGCTGAAAGGCAATTCTGGAGTGCAGGGTTGCTGTATATTGTGAGAGCTCTGCTCTCACACACACACCCTGCACTTGTACATGGAACCATGTCTGTTTTAGAGCATGGCAGCGCGCCTTCATACATATGCATGGCGCACTGCAGTGCTGAACAGGAACATTCTCTGCCATGCAGGAATAACTTATTCCTGCATGGCTGCTTGCTGAATCCAAAGGACATTGATTTTAGCAGTTGTCACAGACATAGCTCTCAACCTTCCATTTCCAAAATGACGAACACTAGCCCTCATAATGTGGAACAAATGGGCAAAATGTGGAACACATACTAATGGCTTACTAACAACTTCAACTAGGAAGGCCATGGGATGGTTAAAATATGCTTGTTTTATTTATAAAGAAGATATTTTAATGAATTAATATGATTCATTTCTATTTACCATGGATTTCACTTAAAAAAATTCCTAACACTGAATGTGTGACAGAGTCTTTCAATGTGGAACATTGAGGAACTTTGAAGAACATGAACTTTTTAAGAACCCAAATGAGGTACGTTCCTCATAATGCGGTACACTTGAGAGATATGGTCACAGACCTAATGAAGGCTTTATTGCATTAGTTAGCCAAAGGGGATTTTAGTTAAAAGTATTTTTATGTATATGTTATGCTTGTCTTAATACCTGATCTTGGAATGTGGGTTGCAAATAGGTGACATTTTACTTAACTAGAATTTAGTTTGATGTAATCAGTAGTAGTGTATGGAGGTGGGTACTTGCTGTTCTAAAATGCACGTTTACAGCCATGTTTATATTGTTTGCCATGAATAGGCTGTTTTAAAATTAAACAAAATGTATTTTCCACACCTACTTCTAGGTATATAAAATCTGATATGTTTAACATTGTTAAAATATTTCTGATTTTTTGTTACTGAGGATCGCTTGTATGTGATGAATAAAGGCTTGTTGCTTTGGAACACTGCCTGGGTTTCATGATTTTTAGAAATTTTTGTGACTGAGCTCATCAACAAAGTTTAAGACAACTACTTTCTCTTTTTTTTTAGAAAAGCTAAATGTAAACTCAACATCTTACTGAGAGTCAGAAGCAAGAAGAACAAGAACACTTTAGACCGCCTGGCAATACTTTTTGAGCAGTTTGTGTTGCTATTCATCAACCGGCATAATTGTGCCATACTCAATTAAAAGATAGGATGAGATGAGATAAGATAAATTAGATGTGCAGAGCATTTTCTTATAAATATATGGCCAAGAGTTTGAACCTTTTGACAAAGGACATAGTAAAGATTTCAGACAGGCAACCTCTACTGTTTGTTAATGAACTGTCTGCACTCTAATGTGATTATTCAGCTTAATTTTCATAAAACTTCCATGCTAGTAAGTTGGAAACTCTTAGTATGATACTGTTGTTTGTGGTTTGATAAGATAAAAGTAGATGGAAAGGTCCCAAGAAAGCTGATTTGCGGAGTCCTGAAATGGCTAGTGTAGGCTATGTGCAATGATGCAATGATTCAGGAAGGAACAGTGTTTGGATTCACAAAGGGGCTTCCAAAAGGAGAGCGTATGCATCAGGGTTCAGCTTTGAGCCCACTGCTGTTCATACTGGTGATGGACTACATTAGCAAACAGGTCAAAAGGACCAGATTAACAAAGCTACTGTAGTCAAATGATGTGGCATTACAAGCAGACTCTGACCAGGAACTTCAGAAAATGATAAGGGAATAGAATGCAAAACTGAAGGCATGTGAGATGAAACTGAATACAGACAATGTAATTGTCATGGCAGCAAGTGAGAGAAATCAGAAGAAGCTGAAAATTGAGATAGAAGTGAAATAATAAAATAAAGTAACAGCTTCAAGTATCTGGGAGGAGCGTTTGAGGAGAGGGGAAATTTGAATGAGGAGATCAAAACTAGAATCAGAGAAGTTGTTGCTAAATGGCACAAATTGTCAAGAGTAGTGTAAGACAGAAGAATGCCTAAGAAATGATAAGTAAGGTATACAAAACATTGGCATGACTAGTACTTCTGTGTGGTACAGAGAAATGGGCAGTGAAGACAGGGCAGTTGAGGAAGCTACAGGTGGTTGAGATGAAGTGCCTGGGATGGGAGGCTGGTTGCACACTGTGGGAAAAATGAAGTAATGAGTACTTCAGGTATACGCTAAAGTAACTCCAACTGCAGAAAATGTGAAAAACAATAGAATGCAGTGGTTTGTGCACATGTGCGGGCAGGCAGAACATTATCTGGTGAAGAAGATTTAGGAGAAACATGAATAAGGCAGGAAGAAAGTGAATGGAAACAAGGATGTCTAGCAAACAGAAAGATGGATTCTGAGAGAGAAGACCTATGAGAGTCAGGCATGACTGTCTAAGAATTTAGGAGAGTGGCACTGAATCAATTGAGAGAGATGGCAACAGATGACTTGATATCCCAATCCATGCAGAAAATGGGAAAAAGGGGGCTGATGATGATGATGATGACATTTGAAGTGTTATAAAAATATGTCAGTAACTACGGATCAATGAATGTAACAACCACATTGGCAAATTAAATTAAATCCTGACCAGAATTTTGTTGGATTCTTGAAGGCCTGAGGTCTCATGGGAGGCAAGTCCTTTGCATTGCTCTGATTATGTAATATGAAGGGGTTGCTGCCTCAGTAGATCAGGGATATCCACTGAAAATGATGTACCTTGATTTTAGACATATAGCTAATCAGTAGCATTAGAGGTATTATTTTGTCAGCTAAGGTTGTTATGGATGGAAATTTTACTTTCTTCAACATATAGGAAATGCAACATCCTTTGGGTTAAAATAATACACTTTGAAGGTATGTGGAAGAACCAAGGTTCAACAAAAATTGATTTTATTCTTCTATTTACGGACATCTGATTGTCAGTGTCATGTGGCTTTGTCAGACTCTGTGCTATCAAACAGATAATTAGTGAATAATGGTAAATCCAATAGTTTTATCAGAAAGGGGAAAAAAGATATACCCCTGGATTTACTAATCTTCTGTGCAGGACTAGTCTAGGCCTGCATGGAAGCGGCCGCTTAGGAGCAGGACGGCAGCATGCCAAGCATAGTAATGAAGGCATGCTGCCCCTGCCGCCAGGCTTACACGGAGCGTGTACAAGTGCAGGGGGCATGTCTGAGAGCAGAGCCTACAGAATAAACATGCCCCTACAATGATGAACAGCAGAAAGTGGAAATAAATGAGTGATACTGCTCATAGGTATCCACATATCCCCACCAACAGTCCCCCATGTGTACAACAGCAACAGGACATAAAAATCAAAAGAAGAAACCCCCATATCTGTGTCTAAAGCACCGAGTACAGCTAACCGTAGGTGCGGAGGTGTGTCCACTGCCTGCTTAGCCATGGTGAAAGCAGCCTAAAATGCTAAAGAGGATAACAAGGATGATATATGCAAATGAAGCATGTCAGCAATAGTGTAGTGGGCAGAGCGTTCACCTAACGAGCAGGCATTCCCAGTTCAAGTCCCAGTGTAGCACAGTCTATTTTACATGGCAAAGCATGGTATAAGCAATATTTGTAATGCAAAACCCACTAAATAATATACATTTTTATGAAGAGGAGTACTGCAGGAAATGCACATGTGAAGAGTCAGCATCATAATGAATAAGGCAGCTGTAAGCAGGTGTAAGCACAGATAAGCAGTAGTAAGCATATGTAAGCACTAGTAAGCATGTGCAAATGTGTTTGCCTGGGGTTAAGCACTGCCGACACAGATTTAGCAAAG
>NC_056727.1:351943731-352011231 GCF_019279795.1 Protopterus annectens | reverse complement strand
CCTTAAATGACCTTTGTCAACAGTCATACCTGACATGTAAACCTGACCTAAGCATGTATAATACTGACATGTTAATGTAAACTAAGCATGAAGAATGGGGAACATAGCTATGTTATGTCTGTTACTCTGTATGAATGTGAACACCTCAATATTAATTGGAATTAGTAGCTGGGGTCACTGTGGAGCTCTACTCCCTGGGCCACTGTTGAAAATGGACAAGCATCCAGTTGGATTGTCCTGGTCCACAAATGTAAACTAAATACATGAAGTAGCATGAGATTATGCAGGAACAAGTGGGTGTAAGCCTGTATGGGTGGCGGTAAGCAATTACCACACTGGTTAAGCAAAGTAGATGCTAACTTAGTGCAAGACACCACAACCAGAGGTCAGCAAAGCTAAGCCTCGCGCAAACCAGCGCATACCTTCCTACAATTGCTCTACAGTGCCTTAGTCACTCTGTAGCCAACAGCTGTCATCGTGGCATTAACAAAATAATCTGCACTACCAGGTTGCAACCCCCTGACCCTGCACACTATAGTCTACATGAGATCCACTAAGGCATGGCAGATACATATTCAGCTGCTGTGATCACAAACATATCATGCAGCACAGCCATCCAGCAGGATAGGAAATGTATGTAAGTGTGTAGATTAATACTAGCAAACATGTGTACATTGCTCAACCACAGTATTATGAGCAGTCTATGTGCATCAAAGAACAGTGCCTGTCCAATCATACTGTGAGAACAGTAGTCTTGCATAATACCGAAGAGAATAATGAAAAACAGTGCACGCCGTGGGGGCATGTTTGTGTGCGTCATGCACAGAATGTCACACCTGGGGTGTTGGTTCTGCGGACCCAGGTGATGAGGCTGGCCAGGTGTGTGAGCAAACTGCTGCTTCTCAAAACCCTGGCATGATGCTACCAGTAGGAGAAACAGTGTAGACCAGCTAGGTCCACTCTTGACACAACAACAGGTCTGTCCCTGGTGGGACGAACCAAAAGTTGTGGGTCACATCAATGTCTCCACCAGTATCAGAGAAGGATAAAGGGAAGGCTCATACATACATGGACTAAACGGATGAAGAGCCTGCAGAAGCTTGGGTCGAGACAGTATACTGGAGGAGTACCGAGATGTGCAGAGAGGGAAATGTGTGGAGGTGTGGTATGGCAGGGCTAGCAACTGGAGAGTGATTGGATGTTGTGTACGTGGAGCTTGGGGGCCGGGTAAAGGGAACATGGGTATGACATTATGGTAGAAATATGCAAGTGAAGCAGAACAGCAATAGTGTAGTGGGCAGAGCATCCACCTAATGCGCATACATTCCCGGTTCTAGTACCACTGCAGCACATTCTATTTTCCATGTGAAATCTGTATATCAACATCGTTTTGCTGTATAACCTACTAAATAACATTTATATTTGAACACGAGTACTGCATTAAATGCACATGTGAAGTGTCAGTATCATAATGAATAAGACACTAGTAAGCCGGTGTAAGCGCAAATAAGAAGTAGTAAGCATAGATAATCAGTAGTAAGCATGTGTTAGTGTGTTTGTGTGAGGGTAAGCATTACCTACACACATTAAGCAAAGTAGAAGCTAACTGAGTGTAAGAAAATGCACCGGAAGTTAGCATTGCTTAGCTCCGCACAAACCCGCGCACACCCGCGTACAACTACTCAAATGTCCCTTAATCACTCTGTATCCAATGGCCGGTGTTCTGCCCAGCAACAAAATATACAGCCTCTGCAAAGCTGGAACCCAGGACCCTGCACATAATACACAAAGTGATTTACCAGTAAGCCAATGCAGATGTACATAACCCTATTATTTTCACAAACATATCATCCAGCACAATCAGTCAATAGCACAGGAAATTTAGTAATATCATACCACACAAACTCTTAATGCAAGAATTCCAGACAAAGTGTGCCAAAATGTGGGTACAAATAGGGATATCTGTCAAATACTACTCTAATACACTTAAAACATTGCTAGTTACACAGTTATATGTACTAGAACACATATTTTGAAGTAGATGAAAAGTCTGAAACACGAACATGTTGGCACAAGTGACTGACTTCAATCCTACGATCATCCATGTCAATTGCCAAGAGAATGAGGTACAGGCCAAACATATAAGCCGAACATGCATGGAGATATGGACAGATATATATCTGTAAATGTAGACAGACAGCTATAGGTATATATATATATATATATATATATATATATATATATATATATATATATATATATATGTGTGTATGTATAACTCGCAAATAATCATATAACAGCAATTGTACATAGATAGATAAATATGTTCAGTGTATATAGCTATACATATATATATATATATATATATTATATCTATCTATATATATATATATATATATATATATATATATATATATATATATATATATATATACACACACACACACACACACACACACACACACACACACACACACACACACACACACACACACACACACACACATATATGTACATATACATATCTAGATCTATAGCAATGTCCATATCTATCTCTCTATATATGGGGGTATATATATATATATATATATATATATATATATATATATATATATATATATATATATATACAGATAGACATGTGTATAGCATTTCCACATGGGAACAAAATTCTGAACCACTCAGTACAACATAAGAGACCATAAACACAGTTAATGGGGGTGGGAGCACAAATGAAGGACACCTGGTAATTACTACTATGTACCCCCCCAGCTCTAACGGATATGCTGTGCAATCCAATATCCAGCACATGCAGTACTTGACTTCAGGACCCTCCACAACACAGCTACAATGCTCCAACAGTAATCCAAGTCACCTGTACTTGTCAGGGCAATATCTGTAACATATCATGCAGAAAAGTCATTCTACCGTAGGCAATGTACAATGTGGAAGGAGTACACATTACAACAGTACAGATATGCACACACATCTCTATACATTGACAATTATGTTCAGGTATATATATATATATATATATATATATATATATATATATATATATATATATATATATATATATATATATATATATATATATATATATATATATATAGATATAGATAGATAGATAAGATATATGAGATATATAGATACATACACATACACACAAACAAAAGGTATTAGTAGCCATACATATGTAGATGTAGTCTGGACGTACTGGGTGCAAAGTATATCCCTCAGCCACAAGCCCTGTAACTGGTACCTGTGATATGTGTAGTGTGGCAACCATTCCCACAAAGGGAATACTTACATTACACATATACCCACTCACAATTCAAAGGACATGACACAACACAAAAGTATGTATACACAGACAACCTTTATTTGTGTACTATGCAATAATGCATGCCATTAATTACAACACATAGAATTTGAATCATTTAATCAGTGATGAATGCAAGGCCCACACAAAACAGTAGATGCAAACAGTGCAGATATATAACATACTATGCTGTCCAGGCCAAGCCCTTCAATTCGTACAACAGTAGACAAAGAATTTGCTTTCAAGATAAGTAGCAATCAACAATAACAGCTGAAGTTCAGCAGCCTCCAATTACACCCTGTAGTCAAGCCCTAGGGGGAAATGTATTACTTGTGGTAACGTCAATGTATCTGTCACATGTATGGACCCTGACCAACAAATGTTGTGGAAGTCCACAATATGACTGGGATGATAGCAGGAATGCTAGCAGTAAATAATGATAGGCCATTACCTAACAACCCCTAACCGTATCACAGCAGGACAAAGCCTGCATATACGTGGAGGACAGAGGCAGGAACACAGGTCCATACTCGCAATATTGCTGTTATACACCCTGGAAAATCCTGGTGTTACAGGTTTTGTTGCAACATACCCTTATGCAGGAATAAGACATCAGGAACACAAATGGATGTAGCCATGTACTGATAGCATGCAACAGACAGATTGCCAGGGATATATCTAGGATAAGACCTGTGTGGTGCACAGACAAAAGCAAACAGACAATCCGCTGGCCATCATGTGGATAGGCCCACAGTTGAGAGCTATGCAGACAGACTGCATTCCATCCTAAACTACTATGTACATGCAAACACTGCAAGTCCAGCAATATGCAATGCACATAACAACACTACTCACTCTGTCTGTAGGTCTGGAACCTCTTACAAATGTGTAGTTGGCCTTTGTCTGCAAGTCCTGCTGTAAGAGGTACTGCAACCTGCCATCTGTAACACTGCTGCCCTCATACAGGAAGGATGTCCTCCATACTGAAAAGATTAAGGGACAACGCCCACAAGAGTCAGCAATTTATAGTACTGGGTTGCCATAACAGTTGTTATCTGAATCACTACACAGCAGGCTGCATGCAGTTAGCAACTGTTGCACACTAATTGGTGCAGAGCCCATCACCTGATCATGTGCATCACCTACAAAAGCCATGGTGCAGTCCATTCAAACCAGCTCAATTGCTCTAGTAGAGAGACACACACACACACACACACACACACACACACACACACACACGCACACACACACACACTGAAAAAAATATATAAAAACGAAAACCAGAAAGGAGTCACACCCGTCATAAAAAAAAACTCAGCTTTGGCCGGCTAAGAACTTGGTTATATTCAACTGAACGTATAAGAGAATTTAAGTACCTTTATCTGCACTTTTTTAAAAAAAAATACAGTATTTAATTTGATTTAAACTGTGTTGAAGGAATATTTAACTGAACTGGCAGTTTTAACTCTGCTCATTGTTATTTGCTAGTAATTACAGGTGTGGGGGTAGCCACATTCTTTGATTTCCTGTCCTTGCTTATTTAAGTGGTACAGTGTGAACTATTTTCTGCTTAAAAACCTCAGCTTTGGCCGGCTAAGAACTTGGTTATATTCAACTGGACGTATAAGAGAATTTAAGTACCTTTATCTGCACTTTTTTTTTTTTTTTAAAAATACAGTATTTAATTTGATTTAAACTGTGTTGAAGGAATATTTAACTGAACTGGCAGTTTTAACTCTGCTCATTGTTATTTGCTAGTAATTACAGGTGTGGGGGTAGCCACATTCTTTGATTTCCTGTCCTTGCTTATTTAAGTGGTACAGTGTGAACTATTTTCTGCTTAAAAACCTCAGCTTTGGCCGGCTAAGAACTTGGTTATATTCAACTGGATGTATAAGAGAATTACCTTTATCTGCACTTTTTTTAAAAAAAAATACAGTATTTAATTTGATTTAAACTGTGTTGAAGGGATATTTAACTGAACTGGCAGTTTTAACTCTGCTCATTGTTATTTGCTAGTAATTACAGGTGTGGGGGTAGCCACATTCTTTGATTTCCTGTCCTTGCTTATTTAAGTGGTACAGTGTGAACTATTTTCTGCTTAAAAACCTCAGCTTTGGCCGGCTAAAAACTTGGTTATATTCAACTGGACGTATAAGAGAATTTAAGTACCTTTATCTGCACTTTTTTTTTTAAATAAATACAGTATTTAATTTGATTTAAACTGTGTTGAAGGAATATTTAACTGAACTGGCAGTTTGAACTCTGCTCTTCAGTTACTTCCACCCACCCTCCCTGTTTTTGTTTTGGTGTTAATCTTAGTGGCCTTGAAACTGCCCGCCCCTCAGCCTGCCTCTGGGCCCATCTCATTTGCTCACTCAACTGAGTGCAGTGAGATCATATTCTGATTTCAGGCACTCCTACAGTGTACAAAGAGAGCATCTGGGAAACAGACAAAAAAAAAATTAAGCTTATTTCCTGCCTTTCCTGTTAAGTGGTATAGACTATTTGTAGGCTTCTGAGCCCCCAAGCCCTTCTGTGTTTGAGGGAAGCCTTCTAACTTGTTTTTTTTTCTTATAACTAACCAGTTTTCTAGTTTCAGCACTCAAATCTGTTTCTTTGATCTCAGCACTTGTTCAGATATTAAAAAAAAAAAAAAAAAAAAAAATTTCATCTGCTTTTACTGTACTTGTGTTTCTACCTACTTCATTTTACTTTTGCATCATCTTAAAAATACTCAGTTGTATTTATTACTGCTTGGTGTAACTCATTCTAAGCCTTTTGGTTTAAACACTTGGGCTTCGGACCAGTTGTTTTGCACTGAGAGGGTTTGTGGTCTGCACTGTTGTGGCAGAACAGGTAGCTTACATCCTTCTAGGTTGGGAAGTGCTGATTGAGGACTCAGTGTCTGTTATTCTAAAAGTGTATTAATTCTGGTTTAAGCACTTGGGCTTTCAGGCCAGTTATTTTACATTAAGAGGGTTCGTGGTCTGCACTCTTGTGGGAGGAGAGGCTGGACTCTGCCCTTCTGAGCTGGGAATTTCTGGTTAAAGGCTTATAGTGCATGCATATCTGAACTGCTTCTTACTGAAGTTGGTGCGCCTTGTTTGCTGTGACATAGACTGGATTCGGGCCTGCTGGATCTAGCATTGTTTGTGTAACTTGAGCACTAATCCAGACATTCTCTAAAGTATTCAATTGTATTTATTACTGCTTGGTTGTAACTTGATTAAAGTGTAGCTATCATTCTAAGTCTTTTGGATTAAGCACTTGGGCTTCAGACCAGTTGTTTTACATTAGGAAGGTTTGTGGCAAGCACTGTGGTGGCAGGACTGGTAGCTTTCATCCTTCTAAGTTGGGAACTGCTGATTGAGAGCCCAGTGTCCAAGTGTATTAGTTCTGGTTTAAGCACTTGGGCTTCAGGCCAGTTATTTTACATTAAGAAGGTTCGTGGTCTGCACTCTTGTGGGAGAAGAGGCTGGACTCTGCCCTTCTGAGCTGGGAATTTCTGGTTAAAGGTTTATAGTGCCTGAATATTTGAACTGTATCTTACTGAAATTGGTACACCTTGTTTGCTGTAGCATAGACTAGATCCAGGCCTGCTGAATCTAGCTTTGTTTATATGCTTGTTGTTTGTTTGCTTGTTATTTCCCTGGAACGCTAATTCCACCTAATACGTGGCTTCTCAGCGCTTCTGTGGATCACTAGTGATATCTGCATTGCTTACTGTACTTATTTCCTTGTTTCACTTGAAAGAAAGTTACTGTTTGTCGTTTTTGCATTTAGTTACTTGTAACACATTGCACACAAGTTACCTGGCACTTGCTCTCTAAAGCAATTATATGTCAGCACTAAAAAGTAAAAGCACTACATCCTCACTCCCCACTGACCCTTGTTTTCAATTATTAAGGAATTCCCAATATTATTCTAGCATGTCCAAAGGTCAGTTGTCAATCTTCTCTCTGGTCCAGCTGGTGAATCTGGGAATCTTGAGGCAATGTTATAACTGCCTCATGTACACAGACAACCCTCTCCTCCTCCCACATAACACAAATACTTGCGAGAGATGCAGCTATTTAGCCAAACTGGAGGCTGAGCTCTCTCAACTCAGGACTGGCAAGACCAGACAGGAGGAGAAGGCAACTACACACACCACAAAACCAGCCTCACATAATGCTACCACACCACTGAATCAAACACATAAACACACAAAGACATATTTGGAGGCTCTGAGTAAAAATTTACCTAAACAGCAGAGGCCTCCAAAGCAGACACCCAAACAACTGCTACCTCAAGACACCCCACAAGCAACACATAAACCACAAAATCAGTGTGCAAAGCAGTCATAGAGAAAAATAGCAGGCCCATTATAGAGCCCTGTTAGACTTCTATGGTGGCTGGAAGTTGTATAGACAGAGTTCCTTTCCACTGGACTGATTATTGCCTATCAGATCGGTAGCTTCTGAACCAGTCTATAGTAGAGGAGGTGAAGGATAATGATTTTAGTGAGTCTAGTAGAATGGAGTGGGAGACCATATCAAATGGTTTTCAGAGGTCTAGAAAAATGGCTGATACATATTTGTTATCATTCCTGTGAAGGTTTATATGATTAGTGAAGGAAAGAAGGGCTGTGGTAGTGCTGTAATGTGGACGTAAACCGTGTTGTGTGGTAGATAGTAAATTGTGTGTGTTAAGAAATGTCATTACTTGCAAGTGGATGCATTTCTCAAGAATTTTGGATAAGGAGCAAAGGATGGCAATAGTTCAGTAGTTGGAGAATTCATAAGAATTACTTCCTTTATGGAGAGGAATGATGTCTGATATTTTCTAGAGTTTGGGTATGTAGGATTCTAGTATGGAGTGGTTGAGTAGGATGGAGACAGGATATGATAGGGAGTCAGTAGCCATTTTTAGGTATGCAGCAGGTATGTTATCAGCTGCCTGTGTGGTTGGCTTTAGTTTTAGGAGGAGTTTTTTGATAGTTGAGGTGGACATTGGTGACAGGCTGAAAGAGGGGGTGATGTGTGATAGGTTAGGTTGTGATTGAGGTAGACTGTTTTTGGTTATTTGACTGGACAGGGCTAAGATGGATTTAGTAAAATGGTTATGAAATTGGGAAGCTATGTCTAGGGTCTAACATCATTACAGGGACAACTACAGATGGCACATATAAAACATTAAACATCATATATCCTATTAATCTATACCACATACTACATTAAATTACATACATTTATAGGTTCATAGGTTCATAGGTTTATACTAGGCTATCTGCCCTAAGGCATTTATAAGCCTAGCCCAAAGTTCTGTGGCTTACGCCACCCCTTATATGAAATAATACTGTACCCATTAGTTTGTTGTGCCTCTGTCCAGCAGTGACACAGAGATGATTCCCGGGGTAAACCTACGATCTCCCATCCACAGGTCAAGATTTCTCTTGAACAGAGCCAGCGAGGTGCTCTGCCTCACATGGATCGGGATCTTATTCCACAGCATAGGAAGTCTCTGAGTGATAAATCTATCCCTCCAGCACGTCCTATTTATATCTGTGCTAAGGTTTAAGTCGCTTTCTCTAGTGGTTTTGGTGGATTTGGATTTTTTGAGGTGGAGCATGTCCATTAATTCCGGATTGGACATGGCCTTGTATGTCAGGCACATGTCACCTCTGAGCAGACGGTATGCAACTGAATAGAGCTGGAGTTTCTTCAATCTGGCAGCATATGGCAGATTTTGGAGTCCCTTTATCCTTTTGGTGAGGAACTTTTGGGGTCTCTCCAATTGCTGCAGATGTCGGGTGAGATACATCCCGAATGGGGCATTGTACTCGATCATTGGTCTGATAAGTGAAGAGTACAGGGGAACAATGACCTCACTAGATCTGGATGTGAATCCCTTCATGATCAGGTGGGCAATGTAGAAGGTCTTTCTAACCACTTTAGCAACGTGAGTGTCAAGAGAAAGGCCACTGTCAACCTGGGTCCCCAGGTCCCTGATAACCTCTTCTGTGCTTAGTGGATTGCCACCTATATGGTAGCTTGGGGTTACCTTGTTTTTCCCCGAAGGGTATGACTATACATTTTTTGGCATTTAACTTCAGGCCATGGCTCTGGCACCAGCTATCTGTTTCCATGAGTCCCTTCTGAAGGATATCCGTGTCCGATGCACTTTCAACTATGGCGCCCAGTTTGCAGTCGTCTACAAACTTTGTCAGCCAAAGTCCTCCCATGTTGGCCTGTACTTCTGAGAAGTAGATACTGAACAATAGGGGGCCAAGGACCGAGCCCTGTGGGACACCACTTGTGACCGGCTTGGAGTCTGACATAGTGCCAGCAACTCTAACCCTGTGGGTTCTGTCCTTAAGCCAGTTTGCAACCCATCTTGTGACATATGGGTTTACATTTAAGCTGGTAGGTTTTTCTACAATACTCGAGTGGGGTATTGTGTCGAAGGCCTTTGCAAGGTCAAGGTAGGCTGTATGGACTGCCTTTCCCTCATCAATGGCCTTGGTGACTATTTCGAAGAAGTCAACCAAGTTCAAAAGGCATGATCTGCCCTTGACGAAGCCAAACTGGGTCGGGTCCAATGTCTGCAAGTCCCCTATATCTTTGTTTATGAGCTCCATTATGATCCTCTCCATAGCTTTGCAGACTAGATTTGTTAAGCTTATGGAGCGGTAATTACCAGGGTCTGTAGAGGCACCGCCTTTGTGGAGTGGGACGACAGTTGCCGTACACCACTCCTTGAGCACATATCCTGTGGTAAGGCTGAGATTAAACAGCTGCCTTATGTGCGGGTTTAATTCCTCATTTAGCTCATGTAGCACACAGCCGGGGATACCATCCGGTCCCATTGATGCTGTGTTTTTAGCTTTAGAGAGAGCAGCTTTCACCTGCACATTTGAGATGTCTGGGAGGCTACACTCTGCTAGGATAGTTATCTCTCCTTTAGGGGGGGAGAGGGGGGTGAAGTTTGCACTGAACCTGTCTGCCAGTATGTTGGCAATGTCTGTGGGTTCAGTGATTTTTGTATCATTTTGGACTAATTCTGAGCATATCTGGGAGTTTCCACCCAGGTTCCTAACATAGCTGAAAAAGGCCTTATGATTGTCCTTTGAATCCATGGCAATTTTTCTCTCAAAATTGGCCTTAATTGATTTTATGAGTGCTCGTATTTTTTTACTAATAATGATCAGGGGTGACTTCCCTTAAGGATTTTGTTCTATCATGTAATAGCTTTCTCCTCTTATTGTAAAGTTTGTTAATGGCTGGGGTCCACCAGACTGGACGTTTGCCCTTTGTGGAAAGAGTCTTGGTTTTATTTGGGATTGCCTGATCCATGCAGTCCTGGAGGTGTTCATAGAAGGCATTTGTAAGGGCTTCCAGCTTGGGTTGTGGTTTCCACTGGCTCAGGGGCCTTGAAGAATACCACACCAGTCTTGAGTAGTGTGAAGTTTTCTTTAGAGAAGTTCTTCACTATGGTCTTTTTTGTTTGGGGTGCGGGCGGGTTGTGGATTTCCAGTGAGATTAGTTGATGGTCAGATCTGACCAATGAGAGATAAACTTCCGGTGTGGAGCATTTTGTCCCCATGTTTGTGATAATGAGATCTAGTATATTTTCTCCTCTCGTGGGAACAGTGACTAGCTGTTCCATGGCATTTGAATTTATGAACTCCAGGAACCATTGGGCTAGAAAGTTAGGGCTTGAGTAATGTTCCCAGTCTATATTCGGGTAGTTGAAGTCACCCAATATGATGGTGTTTGGAGATGCATTTATACCCTCCAGTGTCTTCAGGAAGGCTGTGTGGGGTTCCTGAGTTTGAGAGGGTGGCCTGTAGCATGCTACAATTTGTAGAGCAGTTTTGCCTATGGTTAGTTGCACCTGGATGGTTTCCGAGCTTAGTGCGTTGCCACCAACCTGGAGGTGTGGGTATCCTTTATGAATATGGATACACCCCTCCTTTGTGGTGTGGTCCGGGTTTTGGGGCCGGAACGCATGATATGAGGTAAAACCTAATAGTGCCAGGGTGCTCTCAGGAGCCTTGAACCAGGTTTCAGTTACAACACAGACATCAATGTTCTCCATACTGAGAAGGGCCTCGAAAGGTGCATTTTGAGATTTAGACTTCTGGCATTGAGCAGCATTACCCTCAGTTTCTTCCCATTTTGTTTTCTAGGGTGGTAGGTTTAGAATTTCAGCCTTGCCTAAAAAGGGACTATGGGGTGGCAAGAGCCTTAGCCAATATCCGAATCCCAGGGTGACAGGTGCAAGCCGTCCCTTGTGCAGCGTGGCTTGTCAAGCATGTCATCCCAGGCAGACAGACACTGGATCCCCTTTGAATGACACCAGACATTAAGCCAATTGTTAAAGCTGATCATCTTGTCTCTATATTGTGGCATCATTCTTGGTGAAGGAAGGATACTGCTCAGGGTCAGGGTCATACCTGCCTGGGCTACATAATCAGAGAGCTCCTCTATGTCTCTTTTCATGTAGTCCAGGGAGGTACATCTCAGGTCATTCACACCAGCATGGACAATGACTGTGTCATATTTGTACTTGCCATGGAGTGACCAGAGTGCTTGTGTTATGTGGCGGATTCTAGCGCCGAATAGGCAGCTTACTGTGACCCTCTCCTTGTTCAGTCTGGTAAGTGGGACGTCAGTGTGTCTGACTATGGAGTCACCTATGAGAAGTATGTTTGGTGTTGTATTTGGCCTTAAGGGCTGTGACTGCTTTGCACACTGCTTTTGTGGTTTATGTGTTGCTTGTGGGTTGTCTTGAGGTAGCAGTTGTTTGGGTGTCTGCTTTGGAGGCCTCTGCTGTTTAGGTAAATTTTTACTCAGAGCCTCCGAGTATGTCTTTGTGTGTTTATGTGTTTGATTCAGTGGTGTGGTAGCATTATGTGAGGCTGGATTTGTGGTGTGTGTAGTTGCCTTCTCCTCCTGTCTGGTCTTGCCAGTCCTGAGTTGAAAGAGCTCAGCCTCCAGTTTGGCTAAATAGCTGCATCTCTCGCAAGTATTTGTGTTATGTGGGAGGAGGAGAGGGTTGTCTGTGTACATGAGGCAGTTATAACATTGCCTCAAGATTCCCAGATTCACCAGCTGGACCGGAGAGGAGATTGACAACTGACCTTTGGACATGCTAGAATAATATTGGGAATTCCTTAATAATTGAAAACAAGGGCCAGTGGGGAGTGAGGGTTTAGTGCTTTTAATTTTTAGTGCTGACTTATATAATTGCTATAGTGAGCAAGTGCCAGGTAACTTGAGTGCAATGTGTTACAAGTAACTAAATGCAAAAACGACAAACAGTAACTTTCTTTCAAGTGAAACAAGGAACTAGTACAGTAAGCAATGCAGATATCACTAGTGATCCACAGAAGCGCTGAGAAGCCGCGTATTAGGTGGAATTAGCTTCCAGGGAAATAACAAGCAAACAAACAACAAGCATATAAACAAAGCTAGATTCAGCAGGCCTGGATCTAGTCTATGCTAGAGCAAAGAAGCTGTACCAATTTCAGTAAGATACAGTTCAAATATTCAGGCTCTATAAACCTTTAACCATAAATTCCCAGCTCAGAAGGGCAGAGTCCAACCTCATCTCCCACAAGAGTGCAGACCACGAACCTTCTTAATGTAAAATAACTGGCCTGAAGCCCAAGTGCCTAAACCAGAACTAATACCCTTGGACACTGGGCTCTCAATCAGCAGTTCCCAACTTAGAAGGATGAAAGCTACCTATCCTGCCACCACAGTGCTTGCCGCAAACCTTCCTAATGTAAAACAACTGGTCTGAAGCCCAAGTGCTTAATCCAAAAGACTTAGAATGATAGCTACACTTTAATCAAGTTACAACCAAGCAGTAATAAATACAATTGAATACTTTATAGAATGTCTGGATTAGTGCTCAAGTTACACAAACAATGCTAGATCCAGCAGGCCCGAATCCAGTCTATGCCACAGCAAACAAGGCGCACCAACTTCGGTAAGAAGCAGTTCAGATATGCATGCACTATAAGCCTTTAACCAGAAATTCCCAGCTCAGAAGGGCAGAGTCCAGCCTCTCCTCCCACAAGAGTGCAGACCACGAACCCTCTTAATGTAAAATAACTGGCCTGAAAGCCCAAGTGCTTAAACCAGAATTAATACACTTTTAGAATAACAGACACTGAGCCCTCAATCAGCAGTTCCCAACCTAGAAGGATGTAAGCTACCTGTTCTGCCACAACAGTGCAGACCACAAACCCTCTCAGTGCAAAACAACTGGTCCGAAGCCCAAGTGTTTAAACCAAAAGGCTTAGAATGTGTTACACCAAGCAGTAATAAATACAAATGAGTATTTTTAAGATGATGCAAAAGTAAAATGAAGTAGGTAGAAACACAAGTACAGTAAAAGCAGATAATTTTTTTTTTTTTTTTTTTTTTTTTTATGCATTGTTATGTGACAGATACCACCCATAGTGTCAACCCAGGTCTTTTCACCCTAAAGATTGCATGCAGAGTGTATTTAGAGGCAACCGGGCTATACATCTGCATGACATACTGTGGATAGTTTGCTATGCTATGGCCACATCAGTCTTTTCTATTGGATTATCTGAAGGCCTTGCCATGGACACCAGCAGATGTGATGCTTTTGGACTACTGTCCTAAAGGATATGTTTGGGTGTTGCATTACTCTGTATGTATGTCAGAGCATAATCAGCTATATGACATGGCATATAAAACTGTAATAGTACACAACTGAACCTTCCCTATGCATACCAACCTGTCTGTTGTATTATATCCATTGACGTCTCTGTGGGTATATGTGTCAGGCAACACTTGTCTGTAGTATGGGTGACTCATACAATGTCCATCAGATGAGGATGCAACTGTAGGGATACTGGCAGTTCAGTTTGGTGTGCACCCTCTTATGTATCATCCTAGACATACCTCTGTGTGTGTCTGTGTAGTTACATATATATCTATATATACATATATATATCTATATATATATATATATATATATATATATATATATATATATATATATGTATATATATATATATATATATATATATATATATATATATATATATATATATATATATCTGCATATGAGTATCTGCATGCATGTGTCTGAGTATAGGTATCATAGGACCGTTCATTGCTTACACATTGTACATTCACTATGGTAGACAGACTGTACAGCATGATTGACATAATACAGGTGGGGTGGCTTACTGTTAACATCTTGTGGCCATGTATTGTCAAGTCCTGGTTATGGCATTTGCAACAGTCAGTAATGTATTGCAGGGGGGGGATGATACTATGTGTGATACATATGTTGCTTGAGCCCCCTCACCCCCATTAATGGTGCCTGTGGTCATATATGTCTTTGTCATGTTCTCTATGATATCTATTATATATATCTGTATATACACACACACACACACACAGACACACACACACACACACACGTATACATACACATATATATATATATATATATATATATATATATATATATATATATATATATATATATTGCTGTATATATATATATATATATATATATATATATATATATATATGTGTGTGTGTGTACACACACACACACACACACACACACACACACACACACACACACACACACACACACACACACACACACACACACACACACACACATCTAGATGTTAAAGTACATTTACTGCACTGTTGAATGATTGTGATGAATGACATGTTTCTGGAGCCATCAGATGTGCATATATCTGTTATGGCTTAGTGGTAATTCATGTTGTCAATGGTGTGTTGGGTCCTGGGTTTGAGCCTTGCAGACACTGTTTACTTTGTTGCTGGGCAGAACACACATCTTCCGATTACAGTGCCCTACACTCAGTTGGCTTCTATATTGCTTAACCTGTGTAGCTTACCCCCGCGCAAACCCACGTACAACTGCTCAAAAGTGCCTTCATCACTCTGTAAACAATGGGCCGTGTTCTGCCCAGCAACAAAATAAACAGCTCCTGCAGGGCTCAAACTCAGGACACTGCGCACCATAGACAAGGTGATGTACCACTAAGCCATGCCAAATACAAACATATCTGATATTTTCAGAAACATATCATCCAGTCCATTCATGCAACAGTACAGAGAATGTATACCAATATGTAGATGTATGTCTGTGTACATATATAAATATCTACACAGATGCAACATATACATATATATATATATATATATATATATATATATATATATATATATATATATATATATATATATATATACAATGTGGACATCCTACAAAAGGGCCTCACTGGGACAGATGCCTGGTGTCAAAGCCATGGCCTCAAGCTCAATGCCAAAAAGTGCATTGTCATCTCTTTTGGTAAAAACTTTGTACCCATGAACTGTCACATAGGCAGTAGTATACTTAATACCGAAAGTGTGATAAGAGACCTTGGGACACAGGTGGACAGTAGTCTCTCTTTTGATAATCACATCACCACAGTAGTCAGGAAATCTTTCTACATGGCATACCTCATCACAAAAGGTTTCTCATCCAGGAAAAAAGAGGTCATTGTTCCCCTCTACTCATCACTCATTAGACCCATTATAGAGTACAATGTCCCTTTTGGTATGTACCTCACAAGACATATACAACAACTGGAAAGGCTGCAGAAATACCTCACAAAGAAAAGTACCAGCCTCAAACATATGCCCTACGCAGACCGTCTCAAAAAACTCCAGCTTTACTCTGTCACATATCACCTACTCAGAGGCGATCTCTGCCTAACATACAAAGCTATGTCAAACCCAAAGCTGTCGGACATGCTCCACTTAAAGAAATCCCAATCCTGCTGAGCTACATGCTCTATGGACCTAAACCTTGTCACCACAATAAACAGAACATGCTGAAGGGATAGATTCCTGTCCCAGAGACTTCCCATAATCTGGAACAAACTACCTAGCTATATCAAACAAAGCTCCTAATTAGCACTCTTCGAGAAAAATCTTGATGATTGGATGGGAGATAGGAAATTCACCCCGGAGATCACTTCTGTGGCTCTGCTGGACAGGGCAAAGGAAAATAATTTTCTTGGGTGGCAAAAGCCAGGGTACCAGTTGACTAGGCTTGTATAGGCCCTAGGGCCAATAGACTAGTACCTACTTATGAACCTATGAACCTATATATCAATATATATATATGAACATATATGAACATATATACATGCAAATGCCTACATCGACACATATATGTGTCTACACCTATATGTCTACATATACACAGCAAGTTACATATGTGTGTGCAGATATATATCTATGTAGGTATATACAGACATAGTTATATATATGTTATATATATATATATACAGGTATATGTGGCCATACATCTGTAGATAGCAATGGCAGATTAACAAATGACACATATGTCCTCATGCATTGTTAATGGAGTTGAGCGGCCCCACACACTATAAGTCTTGTACGAATAGGCATCCCCCCAGCCAAACACATCCACCCTGCAATACACTGCCAGGTGTTGCAGATCCCACAACCAGGACCTGAGAGAACATGGGCATACAATGTTACCAGTACTACATCCCACCTGTATGATTCAGGCTGGTATTGGTAACATATCATGCATTACAGTCTGGCTTCCATGGGGAATGTAATATGTGGAAGCCATCAACATCCCCAGGATACAAATACACAGACACAGATATGCAGATACAGGTTTACATATATATATATATATATATATATATATATATATATATATATATATGTATATATATATATATATATATATGCATATACATGTGACTACACATACACACACAGTTACATGTCCAGTAAGATACATAAGTAGAAGGTGTGTACAATATGGAACAGCCACTATGCCTACAGTTAACCCCTGAATGACTGAACACTGTATGGGCCACCCATACAAATGACAATCGTTGCCTGTAACATATACCCACAGAGAGGCCATAGATAGAACATCACCCACAGGTTTGCAGACATGGAAACCTTTAATTGTGTACTATTACAGTTCTATATGCCATGTCATACAGCTGTTCAGACACTGACAACTATATAAACAGAGTAATGCAACTGTGAACCAATTACAGTAAAACAGTAGTCTGGAAAGGTTCACAACTGTTGTTGTCCAGGCCAAGCAATTCACATTGTACAATAGGGAAGACAAACTGGGCCACAGGATACCTAACAATGAACAGTATGTAATGCAGGTGTATAGTTCAGCAGCCTCTATCTACACTCGGTACAAACTCAGTAGGTGGTAAAGACGTCATCTGACCTCATGGGTTGTAACTGTTATATAACATGGCATAACTGACACCATCACGTGCACACCAGTAAACAGAACAGTTTGTATGGCAGGGGGCAGTAGTCCTGCATTAACCAGATCCATGTCAGTAATGTATATACAGTGAAGTATATGGTACTGTACATCCAGATACCTTAAGCAGTTCAGCCCTAGCACCCCCACATTTTGTAGCAGCCTAGGTCATTTATGGTGCCCCCCCCAGACTCAATAATACAGGACCATATACCACTGTTTACATACACTGGCCACTGGAGTGCATAAGGGCACACATGTATTGTGTAGATGATGCCCACACATATTTGGCTCCAGCCCCACCGTATGTGTGGGGGGTACAACAGCAGTGGACTGATGGCAGCAATGGCAGTGTGATATACTCACAGCCCACTACAGAACAACCACCAACATCATGACATGTGTGCAAAGCTTGGTATGTAGGTGATGGACAGAGGCTGGAATACAGGCACATATGTGGACAACTGTTGCCGTACACTAAGCAAGGTGCTGGTGTTACAGGATAGTCTGTAACATACCCTTAGTCAGGGAATTGAGGTTAGAAATAGTCATGGATGTAGCCATGTACCGATAACACTCAACACACACACTGCCAGTGTAATATCTGATACAGGACCTGTGTGGTGGACAGACAAGACATGATAGGCATAGCTCTGGCTGGCATGAGGATAGGCTCACAGTTGTGTGCTATGCAGATGGACTGCATTCCAAGGTAAACTAGTATGTACACTCACACCCTGTAACACCAGTACTATATATAGCATAACACAACTCTACCCACAGTCTGTCTGTAGTTCCTGATCCTCCTACAAATATGTGGCTGCCCTGAGTGTGCCGGCTCTCTTGTAAGGGGTATTGCCACTTGCTGTCGGTAGCACTGCTGCCCACACACAGGACGGACGTCCATCACACAGAAAATGTAAAGGGACCACGCACACATGATATGGGGATTTATAGTAAGTGGTTGCCATGACAGTGTTAATTGGGAGTAGTACACATGTGTAATCATGTATATCTGGCTATCTGGATAAGTATATGTACATATATTCCCACCATATGTCCTGGACATGAAGTGTAGCCCAACCCCAGCTCATATGATCCCAATGTTGTAGTTGAAGGGGATGTCAGGTATGTATAGCAGGTACACTAGTAGACTATTGCTACTGTCATTGGGATTGTTTCCACAGCCATGGTGTGTGTGGGAGGTCACATCTGTTTATAACATGTGTGCCATTGGCTACTGACAAACATCCTAAGAACATCATTGTACAGTACCGCTGCTAGCACGTAATGCCACTGTGGACTGCAAGAGGTATTGGCCAATATAGTTGGAAAGTCTGACACACTCTATACAGTCAAGAGGTATACACATAAGCCCTTAGTGCTACACATGTGTACCATGCCTGACAATATGGATGTAGACAGCTATGTAGATGGGTATAACACATAACAACTGCTATATAATGTCCACCATACGTCATGCATTCACACACCCCTGTCTGGCCTGACACAGTATGACCACTGGTACAGGGGTGCCATGGTCACATACTACTCCATAGATATTGACATACATCTGCACTGCATCCCACTGCCCTGTCTGACATAAATGACTGTTAAGGGAGGCTCGGCAGCGGTACATCTGGCTAGTATTTGTGCATGACATCCCACTGGGTAAGTACACTAAGCTGCTAGGCATTTAACAATGCACTGTGCAGGCTGCAAGCAGACTGGCTCAACAGTGGCCTACATCTCCTATGGGGGAATGCACATGTACCTGTATATAAAGCAGGCTCAACAGACATGTCACAGCACAGGGTAAGATACATCTGTGTGAAAGTGTATATCCACAACCAATGTGAACACAGCCACAGCCGCATATGGTTAGCTAGCATAATATTACAGTATATGAACTATCTGTTCTACACCATCCTCATATGTGCCACTCACTGATTGACCCTACATATACTAGCCTGTCTGCTACACAGTTTGGTCTGATGGCTGTCTGTGGTATGGGACACATGTGTATGGACCTACAAACATGTACGCCAATACAGTACCATACAGTGGAGCAGCATGTAACATCTGATAGGAGGGGAACTAGCACAATGGCATCTACCATAGTCTGTACACAGGCTAAGGTACATATTGACAATATACACACTGTCGACATTCACCATCAGTACGCAGACCTCAGTACTGTACGAACATCCACAGAATGTGCAGGTAATGTCATGAAATGTAACCCCTACTGTACATGTGTAGCAGTCGGATATATCAGTGGCTTGTTCTCAGATATGATGACACTAATTATGGTGTACAGCACATATGCACCTCTTCATGCACGACATATGTACAAAGGTTGACAGAGGTGTGGCTGGAAGCACATACACAGGGCCAATATTGAGATGTTGCTGTGATAACTGCATACATTTACTGCTGTTACAGAGTTTGTTGCAACATATGTCCTATGAGGGATATGACGTCAGTGACTAACACGGCTTTCCCCATCTACTGACTGCAATCCTCACACTACCTTCTGCAGTCCATAGCTAGATGCTCTGTCTGTGACACATGAAACCATGGACTCAACACTGCCCAGGCTGCAGATGACCTTGCAGATGGGGATTCCTCATAAACATGGAACTGACATGGCAGGTATTGAGACATGTACGACAGCCATATCCACACAAACATTGTTAAACCAACATTACTCCAAATGCAGTATAGCAGCACTTACAGTCTGTAGTCAGGCACATCCCCTTCTTGTCTGTTGCACTGTTTCCAATCCATTTGAGATGCTGTTTGCCACACTACAGATCTAGTTCCTGCTCACAGTGGATGAAAAGGGCCTACACCACTATGATGTTCCTAGATATTGGAGTGTGTTTCCATACAATTGGCTATGCGAATGTTACCACAGCTGTTTCACATGCAATCAGCTAGGGGAGGGCTGCAATTCGTGCAGAGGCCATCAGCTGATCATGAGCATCACTTAAAATACACATGCTGCTGCTGAAGTAAAGCAGGTGGTGGTCTCCACATCCACGAGAGAGGGGGTGGGAGAGGCAGACATAGACAAATGCATGTCAGGGATGGGTGGGAGGGTAAAACTGAAACATGCTTGTATAACACACCTACCAGCACAGGGTATTAAACCCCTGACAGCTTTGTAGTGCTATCACAGTTTGATGCAGTTATTGGATGCTCCACATAGTTTACCTGTTGTGGAGTACTCAGAACATATGTGATGGTGAGTGATATCTGCAACAGGGATACTGTAGCTGTACAGTAGGTGACATACACTTGCCTGTCCGCATGAACAGGTGCCAGCATCAACACAACCACACTCTCACAGGGACACACACACACTGACGCATGTGGCAGGGCTAGGTGTACAACACATTGATAGTGGGATTGCCACATCACATCACTGTGTAGATATCACATGCACCACACAGGTCACATGGGGGCTGTATGGGCAAAGGCTATGGTCAGGTGTCTGACATCAGACAGCATGCTGCAGTATGCCCATGGGGTTGTAGGGAGTGTGGATGTGAACATATGCAGCATGCAACATACACACAAACACACAGGGTGCCAGTACTGACATGAATGGGTGCATGTCTGCACAGGTGTGTGGTGTTTGACTGTGCCAGACAGCTGTTCAAGGCTAGGTGATGGGTGTACCTTGGCATCAGGCCACATGACAATGGTCTGTATTGTGGCTCAGGGATGTAGTGTCTGCATTTGCCGACACAGGTGGGTATTGTATCCCCCATCCGGTCACCTGGGTGACTATTGTGTGAGGCCAATGCTGTGCATCGCTTAACATGTATGTGTTCCTTAGTCCATGACAAGGACGGTGTCTGGGATGTGCACACCTCCCACATGCATGTACAGTGACATTTGGAACTGTACCTGTAATGTCTGGCTCATGTTGTGAACACAGATTACCATCAGATATGCCAGTCCTGCCCACCTGTGCCAGGAACTGGTAATGGCCATCAGCTTTACCCTGCATCTACATTGAGAGCATCCTAACAGCATTCTCTGGTGTCAGTGGCATCTGTCCAAACAGGGCATGTTGTCAGGCATGGTATGTCCATTGTGGGTCACATGTGCTAGCACCACAGGTGGTGCGGGTGTACATTGGGGAACATGGGGGAGGTGCACTGTCTGCACGTACGTGCATATTGGACAGATGGACAGGGTGACATGCCCTCTGTGGCCCACTACTGTCATTCCATAGTTACTATCAGTGGCCAACATGCAGTGTACTACCCACATATTGGCTGTTACCTAGGCATGTGTGTGTGTGTGTGTGTGTGTGTGTGTGTGTGTGTGTGTGTGTGTGTGTGTGTGTGTGTGTGTGTGTGTGTGTGTGCATGACACATGGGTTGAGAGTGTACTCTGGGTAATACTGGGGTTGCTAACTGTGATTGCCTGGCCTTGATGTCACATGTATAGGTATGGCTTTGCACCCCAGCCTCTCAGCCATTTCACATCTGTTATCCCTGTACAGTGAACATTGTGATATATAATAGGGCCACCATATAAGAAATATGCAAAACCCACTCCACATTGACCACAGGTGTCTCATAGTCACAACCACCTCTACACAGGATATGGGTTACAAACACACACACACCTACCATGTCTGGGATTATAACCCCTACCTAACTAGTTTATTACACTACAGCACTATGCAGTTATGGTATGTGCCACGGATATTAATGGAGTAGCTCTTCCCCAAAAGTGTATTTCAGAATGACTGACTTCAGCAGGATTGTCAAAATAGGGCATTTGAAACTGACTCAGAGAGACTAGCCTAAAATGCATTGCTCCCTACACAAACAGTGACACACACAATACATCCAGAACTGCCATGGGTGGAGATGGAACCCTACCATGGTTCCAATTCATACTACAGCAGTATGCAGTTACAGGACATGCTATGGAGATTAATGGGCTACAATCTTCCCAGAGGTGTATTTCTAGGTGTGTGACATCAGCAGCCTTGTCAAAGCTGGGTATGTGAATTGTAAGGAGTGTGAGTAGCCTAAAAAGCATTTCTCTCTACACAGTCAGACATGCACACAAACACACACTTGGCAGGTCTGGGGTTAGAACTCCAACTTAATTCCTTTATCACACTATAACCATACACAGTTACAGGATGTGCTACAAAGATTACTGGGCTATGACCTTCCCAGAGGTGTATTTCTAGGTGTGTGACATTAGCAGCCTTGCCAAAATTGGGTATGTGAATCATAAGGGGTGTGAGTAGCCTAAAAAGTATTGCTCTCTACACAGTCAAACATGCACACAAAAACACAGTTGGCAGGCCGGGGTTTAGAACTCCCACCTAACTCCTTTATCACACTATGGCCATATGCAGTTACAGGATGTGCTATGGAGATTACTGGGCAACAACCTTCCCAGAGGTGAATTTGTAGGTGCATGACATCAGCAGCCTTGCCAAAGTTGGGTATGTGAATCATAAGAGGGTGTGAGTAATGTGAATTGTAAGGGGTGTGAGTAGCCTAAAAAGCATTGCTCTCTACACAGTCAAACATGCACACAGTTTGCAGGTCGGGGGTTAGAACTCTCACCTAACTCCTTTATAACACTATGACCATATGCAGTTACAGGACATGCTCCGGAGATTACTGAGCTACAACCTTCCCAGAGGTGTATTTCTAGGTGTGTGACATCAGCAGCCTTGCCAAAGTTGGGTATGTGAATCATAAGGGGGTGTGAGTAGCATAAAAGGCCATTGCTCTCTACAAAGTCAGACATGCACACACACACACACACACACACACACACACACACACAGTTGACAGGTCTGGGGTTAGAACTCCCACCTAACTCATTTATCACACTTTGGCTGTACACAGTTACAGAACATGCTATGGAGATTACTGGGCTGCAGCCATCCCAGAGGTGTATTTCTAGGTGGGTGACATCAGCAGCCTTGCCAATGGTAGGTATATGAATTGTAAGGGGTATGAGTACCCTAAAAAGCATTGCCCTCTACACAGACATGCACACAAACACACACACAAGGTTGGCAGGTCTGGGGTTAGAACTCCCACCTAACTTCTTTATCACACTGTGGTCATACACAGTTACAGGATGTGCTATGGAGATTACTAGGCTACAGCCATCCCAGAACTGCATTTCTAGGTGGATGACATCAGCATCCTTGCCAAAGGTGGTTATATGAATTGTAAGGGGTGTGAGTACTCTAAAAAGCACTGCTGTCTACACAGTCAAACATGCACACAAGCACACAGTTGGCAGGTCGGGGTTAGAACTCCCACCTAACTCCTTTATCACACTATGGCTGTACACAGTTACAGGATGTGCTATGGAGATTACTGGGCTACAGCCATCCCAGAAGTGTATTTCTAGGTGGGTGACATTAGCAGCCTTGCCAACGTTCGGTATGCGAATTTTAAAGGGTGTGAGTACCCTAAAAGGCATAGCTCTATACACAGTCAGTGACAGACAGACATACACACATAGACTCACACATACACAGTTGCCAAGTCTGGGATTTAACCTCCTACCTAGCTAATTTATCACACTACAGCAGTATGCAATTACAGGATACACTATGGAGATTACTAGGCTACAGCCTTCACAGGGGAGTATTTCTAGGTGGGTGACATCAGCAGCCTTGCCAAAGGTGAGTATATTAATTGTAAGGCATGTGAGTAGCTTAAAAGGCATTGCTCTCTACACAGTCAGAAACAGACAGACACACACACATACACTGACACACACACACACAGTTGCCATGTCTGGGGTTAGAACTCCTACCTAACTAGTTTATCACACTACAACAGTATGCAGTTATGGGATGTGTTAGAGAGATTGCTGGGCTAGAGCCTTCCCAGAGGTGTATTTCTAGATGGGTGACATCAGCAGCTTTGCCACAGCTGGGTATGTGAATTGTAAGGGGTGTGAGTAGCCTAAAAAGCATTGCTCTTTACACAGTCAGACATGTACACAAACACACACACAGTTGCCAGGTCTGGGGTTAGAACTCCTACCTAACTAGCTTATTACACTACAGCAGTACGTAGTTATGGGATGCACTACGGAGATTACTGGGCTACAGCCTTCCCAGAGGTGTATTTCTAGGTGCGTGAAATCAGCAGCCTTGCCAATGTTGGGCACGTGAATTGTAAAGGGTGTGAGTAGCCCAAAAACATTGCTCTCTACACAGTCAGACATGCACACAGACACACACACACACACACGCACACACGCACACACACACACACACACACACACACACACACACACACGCACACACGCACACACGCACACACACACACACACACAGTTGGCACGTTTGGGGTTGGAACTCCTACCTAGCTAGTTCATTACACTATAGCAGTGTGCAGTTATGGGATGCACTACAGAGATTACTTGGCTACAGTGTTCCCAGAGGTGTATTTCTAGATGGGTGAGATCAGCAGCCTTGCCAAAGTTGGGTATGTGAATTGTAAGGGGTGCGAGTAGCCTAAAAGGCATAGCTCTCTACACAGTCAGTGACAGACAGATGCACACACATATGCACACATGCACAGTTGCCAAGTCTGGGGTTTGACCTCCTACCTAATGCCTTTATTACACTACAGCAGTACGCAGTTACAGAATGCACTATGGAGATTACAGGGCTACAGCCTTCCCAAGGGAGTCTTTCTAGGCGGGTAACATCAGCAGCCTTGCAAAAGGTGGGTATATGAATTGTAAGGGGTGTGAGTAGCCTAAAAGGCATTGCTCTCTACACAGGCAGAAAGAGACAGACATGCACACAAACACTGGCACACACTCACACACAGTTGCCAGATCTGTGTTTAGAACTCCTACCTAACTAGTTTATCACACTGCAGCAGTACACAGTTATGAGATGCGCCAAGGAGATTACTAGGCTACAACTCTCTCAAAGGTGTATTTCACATTGGATGACCTCAGCAGGCTTGTCAGGGTAGCACTATGGGGTGGGTGGTGTGTGCATGGGCCATAACCCATTCATGTAAGGGTGACACGCCACATGCAGCCACACACAGGGTCATATGTCATAGGTATGTGTATACAGCTACTAGATGACTACGTCCTTGTACAGTCATGTTGCACAACTGGCACATTGACCATATAGTCTGTGGTGCTGACAGGTACTGGTCGCTAGTATCTGCAGTGAGTGACATCTGCACCTAATGTGTTTGAGGCCCTTTGGCTGTGTGCTGGGTGGGACAGGCCTGGATGGCTCCTTGTCAGGGTCACCCCCTTCCACACATCTATATCCATCTACCTTTCACTTATTATAGTGGGTTGTCCTTACATATATGTCTGTATTCCTATCCACTGTGTGTGCAAGGCATGAGTGGTGCATACTGACAAGTGTCTGCACTATCAATTGCAACTGCCAGATGTGTCTGGTCCACTGGTGTTTGCAAACATGGGCTTCATGTGTTTAAGTGTGTGAGCATGCCCAGTATGACCTTTCAGTATGTTGATGACTGACATTGCCTTCATTTCTCTAAGTGTGTGAGCATGCCCAGTAAGGCCATCTGTTTTGCATGTGTGGATCATGTCCGGTGGTTTGTACTGCAGTGCTGACCTTTGTGTTGTACACCGACAGTTAGCATGTTGTGTCTGCAGGGTATCCATAGATCATTTGGTATTGACTGTTTCAACATGTCTGTATAGCGGGGGGAACACCTGATTATTTCTATGTTTCTACACAGGATTGAGGGGGCCGCACCTGACTATTACAATATTTCTATGTAGGATGGGGGGGGGGCGCACCTGACACTTGTACACATTTGATAGGATTGTACTGGTATGTCATGTACTCCATTTCAGTCAATAGTCTTACCTATCATGCTGGCTAGGCCATACCAGTGTACTACAGTACTTATCTTTTGATTACCTACACATTAGTTTCTGACTTTCTAGCCATCACAACTGACTTCTCACTACCTGGCCAGCTGTAGTCTGTCTGTGTAGGCCTGGGGGGTGGTTACCCATAGCCCTCATTCAGAGGCCATAGTACAGCATTTGTTTGTGTTTGTCTACACCTGTCCTGCTTGCTGTGACTGTTGTTGGGTATGTGACCACCCCCCTCCTGACTGGCATGTGTGAGTCCCTTATCTTGCAGGTGTCCCAGTAGTGAGGGTGGTGCTGCAGGGCTGCCTATGTCAAATGCACGTAGTACACTCCCTACACATGGCTAGGCACAGGTAGTGTAATGTTTGGCATCCCTTTTACTGTATGTGAGAGTCAGAAAAAGGTGCTATTCCCTGGGTCCTTCCCGTGTCCCAGTATGTGCTATGTGTTGCCTCTTTGCCAGGGCCAGGGCATACTGGGCATGCCTCCTTCTGCCTATTGGGGCAGGCTCAGGTTGTTCCTCCTCCGAGTCACTCTCTGCCTGTGCAGGCCTTGGCATTGGTGGGGGGCTGTGTGGCCCTGCACCATGCTGCTCCTGCTGCAGCTGTTTCTGCTGGATCATATTGTGTAGATACAAGGATGATTTAGGTACATGAAGTTGGTGAGTTCTGCAAGGCTCCACCAGATGTGTCCAGGCACCGGAACCATGACTTGAGCATCCCAAACACATGCTCTATTATGATTCTTGTTTGTGTGTGTGTCTCATTATGGAGCTCTTGTTCAGGTGTGTGTGCATTTCTGATGGGTGTCATCAGCCACGGCTCCAGTGCATGTCCAACATCCCACACTAGGTGACCATGTGGAATGTCCCCATTGGCAAATTTCTGGTACAGCTGCGTCAGATGCTAGATGTGGGAATCGTGACAGCTTCCAGGGCAGCCAGCACACACATTCAGTATTATGCCCTGGGCATCGCACACAACCTGGCAGTTGATGGAGGGGAAGTCCTTGTGGTTGATGCAGACCGTACCCTGCTCACTGGGTGGTGTTTTGATGCATATGCGCATGCATTCTATTGCATCCACTACCTCAGGGTATTCTGCTATTTGGTGGAAGAGACGCATATTGCTGGCCAATGCCTCAAGGGTGATAGGGAAATATATGTGCTCACTGACATGTGCTGACATGGCATCCAAGAACTGGTGGAGTAGCCTGGATGCTGATGCCTGTGAATTCCCCATCATATCCTCAGTTGGCCTTTAGAAGGTACCTGTAGCTAGTATTCTTAGGCCTACACATACCTTGGTATCCACTGGGATGGGTTCCCCTCTGTTAGTTCTGTGTATCAGGTGTGGCTAACATAGCTCAACAATTTGCTGTAGGAGGTCCTTGTCCACCTTATAGCACTCCACTATGTCCAGCTCATGTAGCCCTTGGAAGGTTACCCTGGGTCTGTACACTCTTCTCCATCTCCTCACTGTGGGCTGGTCAGTAGCATTCACATCCTCACCACCCTCAGCCTCTTCCACAAGATGTATGATAGCTATTGCAGCCCCTAACATTTTGCTGTTGTGAGTGTTAAACATTCCTCGCTTGTTTACACCGGTGGTGTAGGGTGTGGGAAAAAAGAGGGGTAGGTGTCTGCATAGTTTATAGTAGTGTTCTGGGCTGGGCTGGTCTGTTGCCTGTGTAATTGGCTGGTTCCAATACGTTTCACCTGGCAGCGAACCTAGTACCCCTTGATTACCTTCCAACTGGTGTTTTCCCTTCCCATTGCCCTATTGTTTCAGCCTGGGGGCATGCTGTGCAATCAGTGCTCTCCAATGTGCACACTGCTGCTATTTCCTGGTTTCACTTCCTTTATCTTCCTGTAGATCCCGGTGTACAACATGCACACCCACCTACACTTTGTCATAAGTGCTAGGCAGGTTTAGACACATCCCCTAGTTTAGCTGTGCTAAGCTAGGAGCAACTCTGAGCCACAGGGCTCCAATCCACTTACAGTATGCCTGACAAACCCACCCATGATGTCACCTACCTCATAGTCTTGCACTCAGCTATTCATACTCTTACACTGTTGGGACCTGCCTCACAATGTGGAAATTGGGATTCACTATCCTTCCCCTCATTTGCATAGGATTGCCTGCTAATGTATAGTTACATGTGTCACACTGAGCCTCCCCCTTAGCAACCACTATTCACTGGTTGAGTTGTCTTTTGCTTGCCATTGACTTGCATGGCAGAATACTGATTTTAGTTGGAATGCTTGCTTTAGGTTTATTTTCTTATTTTCCCACCAATCCCATTTGCGCACCACTACCCTATGCTTAAACAGCCGTGATCGACAGTAATAACATAAAAGGTGTATTTTGGACATTTTGCATTGTTTGCAATGCCAATGGCCTTATACTTGACCATTGGCATGCTTCCTCAATGATATGCAGCCTTTATTTGGAACTGTCATGTCTCCGTTTTGGATTCTGCAGAACCGTACTCAGTTACTAACCAAGTACATTTCTGCATATTATGCTAGTCCTGCATGCCCTGATTCCAGCTTCCTAGATAGCAGATTTACCTCATTTGCATGGTTTTCACCTGCAAATGGAGTAATTTGCATACGGGGCTGGGAATGTACAGTACTAGTGCTAGAGCACTTGCGCACATCAAACGAGCACGTACATGGATCGCTCGGACGCCATATTGCCAACATTACCTCTTACACTGAGCATGCACGCCGTGCAAGCTTTTGAGAATCTGGGTGATATTCATTAGAATGACCAGAGACAAGTGGGTCATATCATATATTATTCTATTGGTTATAATTTTCTTATATCTTTAAGGAGTTATTCCTTACAGTAAACTGATCCTTTATTGTGCATTTGTGTTATAACTGCTGACTGAGCAACATATTAAATCATATTACATGTTGATTTATTGCCTTCATACTTCCTGCTGCCTCCTTGTAAGTCAGAGCCACTCTAACCAGACTGATGTAATTGCTAGTCAGAATCACTCTAACCAGATTGATGTAATCAATTACTTAGTGTATGACAATGTTTGCTTTTTTTAACTAGTGCCCAAACCAAGACTAAAAATAATCTTACTATAGTCACTGCTATTATCTTAATAAATAATGAAATGAATAAATAAATATGTCACTTACGGACTGCCTTTCTGCTTAGTTAATTTGCAAATGTAAAAAAAAATGTTAGACATTCTTTGTGGATAAAATCAGGAAATGCCTTTCTAAGAAGCTGAAGGGTAAGTTCCACACTTTGGTAAAAAAACTTCATCAGGCTTTTGCAAACATGAGAAGTATTTCCAAAAGTAATACAGTGAGGTGAGAGGTAACTTAGTGACTTAACAATGTGGTACCCCTGCAGAAGCCATTAATGAGACATCTGATTGAATACCACAAGCATCCCAGGAAGCCATGCCCCCATTTCAGTAGTAAGTTTGAAGAATTTTGCTCTTGATGGCAATATATATATATCAAAAATGGTATGGTATATCATCTAGTTTAAATGCACTTTAGAGAGTGAAGAAACAAGGGGATATAGGTACAACACAAAATCTTGTCAATCAGAATTTGGCAGGGTTAAAGACAAAAGACTTGTTCCGACTCAGCAAAGCTCCTCGTGGTCCTGCACAGCGGTGCTAGCAGCAGAGAGACAAAAAAGAGTGACTGCTACCTGATTTAAGTATTTTTACTGCCTTTATTTTAGTGACTGCATATTCTCACCGAAAAGCAAGTTTGTAACTGCTGTATTACTTAAATAAGCTTGTTATTGCATTTTTGCTCACCTGCACTTCAAAATGGTCTTTTATTGTTTAATTTAACTGTTGAGGCTGCCCACTCAAGTGTGCTAGCCTGTGCAAAGCATTTACTGTGTTTTATTGATATCTGTCTTAAAAAAAAAGAAAAAATATATATCCTTGTTTCCCGCCTTTTCTGAGCTAGAATAGTCCTGAATTCAGGTGTTGCTGTATGCTGGACTTTAGTACAGGTTCCTGTGTTGCCCAGATCCTTACTTGGATAGCAGGAAGCTTCCCTGTTCACCAGTGAGACTGCGGAGCTTTGAGCAGCCTATCTGTCCCTGGAGGGGTGGTCTCAGCCAGGAAATTAGTTGTTTATTGGCCGTTTCGGGCTAATTCCTAGCTCTTTCAAGTCCGCTACTTAAAAACCCGCTTGGCATGGTTTTTGCACTTGTTCCGACTCAGCAAAGCTCCTCGTGGTCCTGCAGAGTGGTGCTAGCAGCTCAGAGACAAAAAAGAGTGACTGCTACCTGATTTAAGTATTTTTTACTGTCTTTACTTTAGCGACTACATATTCTCACCGAAAAGTGAGTTTGTAACTGCTGTATTACTTAAATAAACTTGTTATTGCATTTTTGCTTACATGCACTTCAAAATCATCTTTTATTGTTTAATTAAACTGTTGAGGCTGCCCATTCTAGTGCGCTAGAGTGTGCAAAGCATTTACTGTGTGTTCTTGCTATCTGTCTTAAAAAAAAGAAAAAGCAAAAAAAATATCCTTGTTTCCCACCTTTTCTGAGCTAGAATAGTCCTGAATTCAGGTTTTGCTGTATTCTGGACTTTAGTACAGGTTCCTGTGTTGCCCAGATCGATACTTGGATAAGAGGAAGCTTCTGTGTTCACCGGTGAGAGTGGGGAGCTTTGAGCAGCCTATCTGTCCCTGGAGGAGTGGTCTCAGCCCAGAAACTAGATGTTTATTGGCCGTTTTGGGCTAATTCCTAGCTCTTTCAAGTCCCCTGCTTAAAAACCCGCTTGCAGCAGTTTTTGCCCTTGTTCCGACTCGCAAAGCTCCTCGTGGTCCTGCAGAGTGGTGCTAGCAGCACAGTGAAGAAACAGAGTGGCCGCTACCTGATTTAAGTATTTTTACTGCCTTTACTTTAGCAACTGCATATTCTCGCCAAAAAGCGAGTTTGTAGCTGCTGTATTACTTAAATAAGCTTCTTATTGCATTTTTGCTTACCTGCACTTCAAAATCATCTTTTATTGTTTAATTTAACTGTTGAGGCTGCCCGCTCAAGTGCACTAGCCTGTGCAAAGCATTTACTGTCTTAAAAAAAAAAAAAAAATATGTCCTTGTTTCCCGCCTTTTCTGAGCAAGAATAGTCCTGAATTCAGGTGTTGCTGTATTCTTGACTTTAGAACAGATTCCTGTGTTGCCCAGATCCTTACTTAGATAGCAGGAAGCTTCTCTTTTCACCAGTGAGAGTAAGGAGCTTTGAGCAGCCTATCTGTCCCTGGAGGAGTGGTCTCAGCCCAGAAACTAGTTGTTTATTGGCTGTTTTGGGCTAATTCCTAGCTCTTTCAAGTCCGCTGCTTAAAAACCCACTTGGCGCGGTCTTTGCACTTGTTCTGACTCAGCAAAGCTCCTCGTGGTCCTGCAGAGTGGTGCTAGCAGCTGAGAGACTAAAAAGAGTGACTGCTACCTGATCTAAGTATTTTTTACTGCCTTTACTTTAGCGACTGCATACTCTCACCGAAAAGAGAGTTTGTAACTGCTGTATTACTTAAATAAGCTTTATTGCATTTTTGCTTACCTACACTTCAAAATCATCTTTTATTGTTTAATTTAACTCTTGAGGCTGCCCACTCAAGTGTGCTAGCCTGTGCCAAGCATTTACTGTTTTTTCTTGCTATCTGTCTTAAAAAAAAAGAAAAAACAAAAAATATATCCTTTTTTAGGTTCATAGGTCATAGGTTTATACTAGGCTATCTGCCCTAAGGCATTTATAAGCCTAGCCCAAATTTTTGTGGCTTACACCACCCCTTATATGAAAAAATACTGTGCCCATTAGTTTGTTGTGCCTCTGTCCAGCAGTGACACAGAGATGATTCCCGGGGTAAACCTACGATCTCCCATCCACAGGTCAAGATTTCTCTTGAACAGAGCCAGCGAGGTGCTCTGCCTCACATGGACCAGGATTTTATTCCACAGCATAGGGAGTCTCTGAGTGATAAATCTATCCCTCCAGCACATCCTATTTATATCCGTGCTAAGGTTTAAGTCGCCTGCTCTAGTGGTTTTGGTGGATTTGGATTTTTTGAGGTGGAGCATGTCCATTAATTCCGGGTTGGACATGGCCTTGTATGTCAGGCACATGTCACCTCTGAGCAGACGGTATGCGACTGAATAGAGCTGGAGTTTCTTCAATCTGGCAGCATATGACAGATTTTGGAGTCCCTTTATCCTTTTGGTGAGCAACCTTTGGGGTCTCTCCAATTGCTGCAGATGTCGGGTGAGATACATCCCGAATGGGGCATTGTACTCGATCATTGGTCTGATAAGTGAAGAGTACAGGGGAACAATGACCTCACTAGATCTGGATGTGAATCCCTTCATGATCAGGTGGGCAATGTAGAAGGTCTTTCTAACCACTTTAGCAATGTGAGTGTCAAAAGAAAGTCCACTGTCAACCTGGGTCCCCAGGTCCCTGATAACCTCTTCTGTGCTTAGTGGATTGCCCCCTCTATGGTAGCTTGGGGTTACCTTGTTTTTCCCGAAGGGTATGACAATACATTTTTTGGCGTTTAACTTCAGGCCATGGCTCTGGCACCAGCTATCTGTTTCTGTGAGTCCCTTCTGAAGGATATCCGTGTCCGATGCACTTTCCACTATGGCGCCCAGTTTGCAGTCGTCTGCAAACTTTGTCAGCCAAAGTCCTCCCATGTTGGCCTGTACTTCTGAGAAGTAGATGCCGAACAATAGGGGGCCAAGGACCGAGCCCTGTGGGACACCACTTGTGACTGGCTTGGAGTCTGACATAGCACCAGCAACTCTAACCCTGTGGGTTCTGTCCTTAAGCCAGTTTGCAACCCATCTTGTGACATATGGGTTTACATTTAAGCTGGTAAGTTTTTCTACAATACCCGAGTGGGGTATTGTGTCGAAAGCCTTTGCAAGGTCAAGGTAGGCTGTATGGACTGCCTTTCCTCATCAATGGCCTTGGTGACTGTTTCGAAGAAGTCGAACAAGTTCAAAAGGCATGATCTTCCCTTGACGAAGCCAAACTGGGTCGGGTCCAATGTCTGCAAGTCCCCTATATCTTTGTTTATGAGCTCCATTATGATCATCTCCATAGCTTTGCAGACTAGACTTGTTAAGCTTATGGGGCGGTAATTACCAGGGTCCGTAGAGGCACCGCCTTTGTGGAGTGAGACCACAGTTGCCATACGCCACTCCTTGGGCACGTATCCTGTGGTAAGGCTGAGATTAAACAGCTGCCTTATGTGCGGGTTTAATTCCTCATTTAGCTCATGTAGCACACAGCCGGGGACACCATCCAGTCCCATTGATGCTGTGTTTTTAGCTTTAGAGAGAGCAGCTTTCACCTGCGCATTTGAGATGTCTGGGAGGCTACACTCCGCTGGGATAGTTATCTCTCCTTTAGGGAGAGGGGGGTGAAGTTTGCACTGAACCTGTCTGCGAGTATGTTGGCAATGTCTGTGGGTTCAGTGATTTTTGTGTCATTTTGGACTAATTCTGAGCATATCTGGGAGTTTCCACCCAGGTTCCTAACAGCTGAAAAAGGCCTTATGATTGTCCTTTGAATCCATGGCAATTTTTCTCTCAAAATTGGCCTTAGTTGATTTTATGAGTGCTCGTATTTTTTTACAAATAATGATCAAGGGTGACTTCCCTTTTATGGATTTTGTTCTATCATGTAATAGCTTTCTCCTCTTATTGTAAAGTTTGTTAATGGCTGGGGTCCACCAGACTGGGTGTTTGCCCTTTGTGGAAAGAGTCTTGGTTTTATTTGGGATTGTCTGATCCATGCAGTCCTGGAGGTGTTCATAGAAGGCATTTGTAAGGGCTTTCGCAGCTTGGGTTGTGGTTTCCACTGGCTCAGGGGCCTTGAAGGATACCACACCAGTCTTGAGTAGTGTGAAGTTTGCTTTAGAGAAGTTCTTCACTGTGGTCTTTTTTGTCTGGGGTGGGGGCGGGATGTGGATTTCCAGTGAGATTAGTTTATGATCAGATCTCACCAATGAGGGATATACTTCTGGTGTGGAGCATTTTGTCCCCATGTTTGTGATAATGAGATCTAGTATATTTTCTCCTCTCATGGGAACAGTGACTAGCTGTTCCATGGCATTTGAATTTATGAACTCCAGGAACCATTGGGCTAGAAAGTTAGGGCTTGAGTAATATTCCCAGTCTATATTTGGGTAGTTGAAGTCACCCAATATGATGGTGTTTGGAGATACATTTATACCCTCCAGTGTCATCAGGAAGGCTGTGTGGGGTTCCTGAGTTTGACAGGGTGGCCTGTAGCATGCTACAATTTGTAGAGCAGTTTTGCCTATGGTTAGTTGCACCTGGATGGTTTCCGAGCTTGCATTGCCACCAACCTGGAGGTGTGGGTATCCTTTATGAATATGGATACACCCCCCTCCTTTTGTGGTGTGGTCCGGGTTTTGGGGCCAGAACGCATGATATGAGGTAAAACCTAATAGTGCCGGGGTGCTCTCAGGAGCCTTGAACCAGGTTTCAGTTACAGCACAGACATCAATGTTCTCCATACTGAGAAGGGCCTTGAGTGTGTGCATTTTGAGATTTAGACTTCTGGCATTGAGCAGCATTACCCTCAGATTCTTCCCATTTTTGTTTTCTAGGGTGGTAGGTTTAGAATTTGAGCCTTGCCTAAAAAAGGCACTATGGGGGTGGCAAGAGCCTTAGCCAATATCTGGAATCCCAGGGTTGACAGGTGCAAGTCGTCCCTTGCGAAGCAGCATGGCTTGTCAAACATGTCATCCCAGGCAGACAGACACTGGATCCCCTTTGAATGACACCAGACATTAAGCCAATTGTTAAAGCTGATCATTTTGTCTCTATATTGTGGCATCATTCTTGGTGAAGGAAGGATACTGCTCAGGGTCGGGGTCATACCTGCCTGGGCTACATATTCAAAGAGCTCCTCTATGTCTCTTTTCATGTAGTCCAGGGAGGTACATCTCAGGTCGTTCACACCAGCATGGACAATGACTGTGTCATATTTGTACTTGCCGTGGAGTGACCCGAGTGCTTGTGTTATGTGGCGGATTCTAGCGCCCGATAGGCAGCTTACTGTGACCCTCTCCTTGTTCAGCCTGGTGAGTTGGACATCAGTGTGTCTGACAATGGAGTCACCTATGACAAGTATGTTTGGTGTTGTATTTGGCCTTAAGGGCTGTGACTGCTTTGCACACTGCTTTTGTGGTTTATGTGTTGCTTGTGGGGTGTCTTGAGGTAGCAGTTGTTTGGGTGTCTGCTTTGGAGGCCTCTGCTGTTTAGGTAAATTTTTACTCATAACCTCCGAGTATGTCTTTGTGTGTTTATGTGTTTGATTCAGTGGTGTGGTAGCATTATGTGAGGCTGGTTTTGTGGTGTGTGTAGTTGCCTTCTCCTCCTGTCTGGTCTTGCCAGTCCTGAGTTGAGAGAGCTCAGCCTCCAGTTTGGCTAAATAGCTGCATCTCTCGCAAGTATTTGTGTTATGTGGGAGGAGGAGAGGGTTGTCTGTGTACATGAGGCAGTTATAACATTGCCTCAAGATTCCCAGATTCACCAGCTGGACCGTAGAGGAGATTGACAACTGACCTTTGGACATGCTAGAATAATATTGGGAATTCCTTAATAATTGAAAACAAGGGCCAGTGGGGAGTGAGGGTGTAGTGCTTTTAATTTTTAGTGCTGATTTATATTTATTTAGTGAGCAAGTGCCAGGTAACTTGAGTGCAATGTGTTACAAGTAACTAAATGCAAAAATGACAAACAGTAACTTTCTTTCAAGTGAAACAAGGAAATCAGTACAGTAAGCAATGCAGATATCACTAGTAATCCACAGAAGCGCTGAGAAGCTGCGTATTAGGTGGAATTAGCTTCCAGGGAAATAACAAGCAAACAAACAGCAAGCATATAAACAAAGCTAGGGTCAGCAGGCCTGGATCTAGTGTATGCTAGAGCAAACAAGGTGTACCAATTTCAGTAAGCTACAGTTCAAATATTCAGGCACTATAAACCTTTAACCAGAAATTCCCAGCTCAGAAAGGCAGAGTCCAGCCTCTTCTCCCACAAGAGTGCAGACCACGAACCTTCTTAATGTAAAATAACTGGCCTGAAGCCCAAGTGCCTAAACCAGAACTAATACACTTGGACACTGGGCTCTCAATCAGCAGTTCCCAACTTAGAAGGATGAGAGCTACCTGTCCTGCCACCACAGCGCTTGCCACAAACCTTCCTAATGTAAAACAACTGGTCTGAAGCCCAAGTGCTTAATCCAAAAGACTTAGAATGATCGCTACACTTTAATCAAGTTACAACCAAGCAGTAATAAATACAATTGAATACTTTAGAGAATGTCTGGATTAGTGCTCAAGTTACACAAACAAAGCTAGATCCAGCAGGCCCGAATCCAGTCTATGCCACAGCAAACAAGGCGCACCAACTTCAGTAAGAAGCAGTTCAGATATGCATGCACTATAAGCCTTTAACCAGAAATTCCCAGCTCAGAAGGGCAGAGTCCAGCCTCTCCTCCCACAAGAGTGTAGACCACGAACCTTCTTAATGTAAAATAACTGGCCTGAAAGGCCAAGTGCTTAAACCAGAATTAATACACTTTTAGAATAACAGACACTGAGCCCTCAATCAGCAGTTCCCAACCTAGAAGGATGTAAGCTACCTGTTCTGCCACAGCAGTGCCGACCACAAACCCTCTCAGTGCAAAACAACTGGTCTGAAGCCCAAGTGTTTAAACCAAAAGGCTTAGAATGAGTTACACCAAGCAGTAATAAATACAACTGAGTATTTTTAAGATGATGCAAAAGTAAAATGAAGTAGGTAGAAACACAAGTACAGTAAAAGCAGATGAAATTTTTTTTTTTTTTTATCTGAACAAGTGCTGAGATCAAAGAAACAGATTTGAGTGCTGAAACTAGAAAACTGGCTAATTATAAGAAAATAAACAAGCTAGAAGGCTTCCCTCAAACACAGAAGGGCTTGGGGGCTCAGAAGCCTACAAATAGTCTATACCACTTAACAAGAAAGGCAGGGAATAAGCTTAATTTTTTTTTGTCTGTTTCCCAGATGCTCTCTTTGTAAACAGTAAGAGTGCCTGAAATCAGAATATGATCTCACTGCACTCAGTTGAGTGAGCAAATGAGATGGGCCCAGAGACAGGCTGAGGGGCGGGCAGTTTCAAGGCCACTAAGATTAACACCAAAAAAGGTGTTTCCCACCTTTTCTGAGCTAGAATAATCCTGAATTCATGTGTTGCTGTATTCTGGACTTTAGTACAGGTTCCTGTGTTGCCCAGATCCTTACTTGGATAGGAGGAATCTTCTCTGTTCACCAGTAAAAGTGAGGAGCTTTAAGCAGCCTATCTGTCCCTGGAGGAGTAGTCTCAGCACAGAAACTAGTTGTTTATTGGCCATTTTGGGCAAATTCCTAGCTCTTTCAAGTCCCCTGCTTAAAAACCTGCTTGGCATGGTTTTTGAGCTTGTTCTGACTCAGCAAAGATCCTTGTGGTCCTGCAGAGTGGTGCTAGCAGCAGAGAGATGAAATAGAGTGACTGCTACCTGATTTAAGTATTTTTTACTGCCTTTACTTAGCGACTGCATATTCTTGCCGAAAAGTTAGTTTGTAACTGCTGTATTACTTAAATAAGCTTGTTATTGCATTTTTGCTCACCTGCACTTCAAAATCATCTTTTATTGTTTAATTTAACTGTTGAGGCTGCCCACTCAAGTGTGCTAGCCTGTGCAAAGCATTTACTGTGTTTTCTTGATATCTGTCTTAAAAAAAAAAAAAAAATATATCCTTGTTTCCTGCATTTTCTGAGCTAGAATAGTCCTGAATTCAGGTTTTGCTGTATTCTGGACTTTAGTACAGGTTCCTGTGTTGCCCAGATCCTTACTTGGATAGGAGGAAGCTTCTCTGTTCACCAGTGAGAGTGTGGAGCTTTGAGCAGCCTATCTGTCCCTGGAGGAGTGGTCTCAGCCCAGAAACTAGTTGTTTATTGGCTGTTTTGGGCTAATTCCTAGCTCTTTCAAGTCCCCTGCTTAAAAACCCGCTTGGCATGGTTTTTGCACTTGTTCTGACTCAGCAAAGCTCCTCGTGGTCCTGCAGAGTGGTGCTAGCAGCAGAGAGATGAAAAAGAGTGACTGCTACCTGATTTAAGTATTTTTTACTGCCTTTACTTTAGCGACTGCATATTCTCACCGAAAAGTGAGTTTGTAACTGCTGTATTACTTAAATAAACTTGTTATTGCATTTTTGCTTACCTGCACTTCAAAATCATCTTTTATTGTTTAATTTAACTGTTGAGGCTGCCCACTCATGTGCGCTAGCCTGTGCAAAGCATTTACTGTGTTTTCTTCCTATCTGTCTTAAAAAAAACTAAGAAAAAATAAAAAATATCCTTGTTTCCCACCTTTTCTCAGCTAGAATAGTCCTGAATTCAGGTTTTGCTGTATTCTGGACTTTAGTACAGGTTCCTGTGTTGCCCAGAGCCTTACTTGGATAGGAGGAAGCTTCTCTGTTCACCAGTGAGAGTGGGGAGCTTTGAGCAGCCTATCTGTCCCTGGAGGAGTGGTCTCAGCCCAGAAACTAGTTGTTTATTGGCCATTTTGGGCTAATTCCTAGCTCTTTCAAGTCCCCTGCTTAAAAACCAGCTTGGAGCAGTTTTTGCACTTGTTCCGACTCAGCAAAGCTCCTCATGGTCCTGCAGAGTGGTGCTAGCAGCAGAGAGATGAAAAAGAGTGACTGCTACCTGATTTAAGTATTTTTACTGCCTTTACTTTAGCAACTGCATATTCTCGCCGAAAAGCGAGTTTGTAACTGCTGTATTACTTAAATAAGCTTGTTATTGCATTTTTGCTTACCTGCACTTCAAAATCATCTTTTATTGTTTAATTTAACTGTTGAGGCTGCCCACTCAAGTGCACTAGCCTGTGCAAAGCATTTACTGTGGTTTCTTGCATCTGTCTTAAAAAAAAAGAAAAAACAAAAAAAAATATCCTTGTTTACCACTTTTTCTGAGCTAGAATAGTCCTGAATTCAGGTTTTGCTGTATTCTGGACTTTAGTACAGGTTCCTGTGTTGCCCAGATCCTTACTTGGATAGGAAGAAGCTTCTCTGTTCACCAGTGAGAGTGGAGAGCTTTGAGCAGCCTATCTGTCCCTGCAGGAGTGATCCCAGCCTAGAAACTAACTGTTTATTGGCTATTTTGGGCTAATTCCTAGCTCTTTCAAGTCCCCTGCTTAAAAACCCACTTGGCGTGATTTATGCCCTTGTTCCAACTCAGCAAACCTCCTCATGGTCCTGCAGAGTGGTGATAGCAGCAGAGAGATGCAAAAGAGTGACTGCTACCTGATTTAAGTATTTTTTACTGCCTTTACTTTATCGGCTGCATATTCTCACCGAAAAGCGAGTTTGTAACTGCTGTATTACTTAAATAACCTTGTTATTGCATTTTTGCTTACCTGCACTTTAAAATCATCTTTTATTGCTTAATTTAACTGTTGAGGCTGCCCACTCAAGTGTGCTAGCCTGTGCAAAGCATTTACTGTGTTTTCTTGCTATCTGTCTTAAAAAAGAAAAAAACAAATATATCCTTGTTTCCCGCCTTTTCTGAGCTAGAATAGTCCTGAATTCAGGTTTTGCTGTATTCTGGACTTTAGTACAGGTTCCTGTGTTGCCCAGATCCTTACTTGGATAGGAGGAAGCTTCTCTGTTCACCAGTGAGAGTGGGGAGCTTTGAGCAGCCTATCTGTCCCTGGAGGAGTGGTCTCAGCCCAGAAACTAGTTGTTTATTCGTCATTTTGGGCTCATTCCTTGCTCTTTCAAGTCCCCTTCTTAAAAACCTGCTTGGCATGGTTTTTGCACTTGTTCCATCTCAGCAAAGCTCCTCATGGTCCTGCAGAGTGGTGCTAGCAGCAGAGACATGAACAAGAGTGACTGCTACCTGATCTAAGTATTTTTTACTACCTTTACTTTAGCAACTGCATACTCTCACCGAAAAGTGAGTTTGTAACTGCTGTATTACTTAAATAAGCTTGATATTGCATTTTTACTTGCATGCACTTCAAAATCATCTTTTATTGTTTAATTTAACTCTTGAGGCTGCCCACTCAAGTTTGCTAGCCTGTGCAAAGCATTTACTGTGTTTTCTTGCCATCTGTCTTAAAAAAAAAAGAAAAAACAAAAAAAATCCTTGTTTCCCACCTTTTTTGAGCTAGAATAGTCCTGAATTTAGCTTTTGGTGTATTCTGGACTTTAGTACAGGTTCCTGTGTTGCCCAGATCCTTACTTGGATAGGAGGAAGCTTCTCTGTTCACCAGTGAGAGTGGGGAGCTTTGAGCAGCCTATCTGTCCCTGGAGGAGTGGTCTCAGCCCAGAAACTAGTTGTTTATTGGCCATTTTGGGCTAATTCCTAGCTCTTTCAAGTCCCCTGCTTAAAAACCAGCTTGGTGCAGTTTTTGCGCTTGTTCCAACTCAGCAAAGCTCCTCGTGGTCCTGCAGAGTGGTGCTAGCAGCAGAGAGATGAAAAAGAGTGACTGCTACCTGATTTAAGTATTTTTACTGCCTTTACTTTAGCGACTGCATATTCTCGCTGAAAAGCAAGTTTGTAACTGCTGTATTACTTAAATAAGCTTGTTATTGCATTTTTGCTTACCTGCACTTCAAAATCATCTTTTATTGTTTAATTTAACTGTTGAGGCTGCCCACTCAAGTGTGCTAGCCTGTGCAAAGCATTTACTGTGTTTTCTTCCTATCTGTCTTAAAAAAAAAAGAAAAAAAATATCCTTGTTTCCCAACTTTTCGGAGCTAGAATAGTCCTGAATTCAGGTTTTGCTGTATTCTGGACTTTAGTACAGGTTCCTGTGTTGCCCAGATCCTTACTTGGATAGGAGGAAGCTTCTCTGTTCACCAGTGAGAGTGGGGAGCTTTGAGCAGCCTATCTGTCCCTGGAGGAGTGGTCTCAGCCCAGAAACTAGTTGTTTATTGGCCATTTTGGGCTAATTCCTAGCTCTTTCAAGTCCCCTGCTTAAAAACCTGCTTAGCACGTTTTTTGCGCTTGTTCTGACTCAGCAAAGCTCCTCGTGGTCCTGCAGAGTGGTGCTAGCAGCAGAGAGATGAAAAAGAGTGACTGCTACCTGATTTAAGTATTTTTTACTGCCTTTACTTTAGCAACTGCATATTCTCACCGAAAAGCGAGTTTGTAACTGCTGTATTACTTAAATAAGCTTGTTATTGCATTTTTCTTACCTGCACTTCAAAATCATCTTTTATTGTTTAATTTAACTGTTGAGGCTGCCCACTCAAGTGTGCTAGCCTGTGCAAAGCATTTACTGTGTTTTCTTGCTATCTGTCTTAAAAAAAAAGAAAAAACAAAAAAAATCCTTGTTTCCCACCTTTTCTGAGCTAGAATAGTCCTGAATTCAGGTTTTGCTGTATTCTGGACTTTAGTACAGGTTCCTGTGTTGCCCAGATCCTTACTTGGATAGGAGGAAGCTTCTCTGTTCACCAGTGAGAGTGGGGAGCTTTGAGCAGCCTATCTGTCCCTGGAGGAGTGGTCTCAGCCCAGAAACTAGTTGTTTATTGGCCATTTTGGGCTAATTCCTAGCTCTTTCAAGTCCCCTGCTTAAAAACCTGCTTGACACAGTTTTTGCACTTGTTCTGACTCAGCAAAGCTCCTCGTGGTCCTGCAGAGTGGTGCTAGCAGCAGAGAGATGAAAAAGAGTGACTGCTACCTGATTTAAGTATTTTTACTGCCTTTACTTTAGCAACTGCATATTCTCGCTGAAAAGCGAGTTTGTAACTGCTGTATTACTTAAATAAGCTTGTTATTGCATTTTTGCTTACCTGCACTTCAAAATCATCTTTTATTGTTTAATTTAACTGTTGAGGCTGCCCACTCAAGTGCTAGCCTGTGCAAAGCATTTACTGTGTTTTCTTGCTATCTGTCTTAAAAAAAAAGAAAAAACAAAAAAAAATCCTTGTTTCCCACCTTTTCTGAGCTAGAATAGTCCTGAATTCAGGTTTTGCTGTATTCTGGACTTTAGTACAGGTTCCTGTGTTGCCCAGATCCTTACTTGGATAGGAGGAAGCTTCTCTGTTCACCAGTGAGAGTGGGGAGCTTTGAGCAGCCTATCTGTCCCTGGAGGAGTGGTCTCAGCCCAGAAACTAGTTGTTTATTGGCCATTTTGGGCTAATTCCTAGCTCTTTCAAGTCCCCTGCTTAAAAACCCACTTGGCGCGGTTTTTGCGCTTGTTCTGACTCAGCAAAGCTCCTCGTGGTCCTGCAGAGTGGTGCTAGCAGCAGAGAGATGAAAAAGAGTGACTGCTACCTGATTTAAGTATTTTTTACTGCCTTTACTTTAGCAACTGCATATTCTCACTGAAAAGCGAGTTTGTAACTGGTGTATTACTTAAATAAGCTTGATATTGCATTTTTGCTTACCCGCACTTCAAAATCATCTTTTATTGTTTAATTTAACTGTTGAGGCTGCCCACTCAAGTGCGCTAGCCTGTGCAAAGCATTTACTGTGTTTTCTTGCCATCTGTCTTAAAAAAGAAAAAACAAAAAAAATCCTTGTTTCCTGCCTTTTCTGAGCTAGAATAGTCCTGATTTTAGCTTTTGCTGTATTCTGGACATTAGTACAGGTTCCTGTGTTGCCCAGATCCTTACATGGATAGGATGAAGCTTCTCTGCTCACCAGTGAGAGTGCGGAGCTTTGAGCAGCCAATCTGTCGCTGGAGGAGTGGTCTCAGCCCAGAAACTAGTTGTTTATTGGCCATTTTGGGCTAATTCCTAGCTCTTTCAAGTCCCCTGATTAAAAACCCGCTTGGCGCGGTTTTTGCGCTTGTTCCGACTCAGCAAAGCTCCTCGTGGTCCTGCAGACTGGTGCTAGCAGAAGAGAGATGAAAAAGAGTGACTGATAACTGATTTAAGTATTTTTTACTGCCTTTACTTTAGCGATTGCATATTCTCGCCGAAAAGTGAGTTTGTAACTGCTGTATTACTTAAATAAGCTTGTTATTGCATTTTTGATTACCTGCACTTCAAAATCATCTTTTATTGTTTAATTTAACTGTTGAGGCTGCCCACTCAAGTGCGCTAGCCTGTGCAAAGCATTTACTGTGTTTTCTTGCTATCTTTCTTAAAAAAAAAAAAAAAAAAAAAATATATCCTTGTTTCCCGCCTTTTCTGAGGTAGAAAAGTCCTGAATTTAGGTTTTGCTGTATTCTGGACTTTAGTACAGGTTCCTGTGTTGCCCAGATCCTTACTTGGATAGGAGGAAGCTTCTCTGTTCACCAGTGAGAGTGGGGAGCTTTGAGCAGCTTATCTGTCCCTGGAGGAGTGGTCTCAGCCCAGAAACTAGTTGTTTATTGGCCGTTTTGGGCTAATTCCTAGCTCTTTCAAGTCCCCTGCTTCAAAACCTTCTTGACACGGGTTTTGCACTTGTTCCAACTCAGCAAAGCTCCTCATGGTCCTGCAGAGTGGTGCTAGCAGCAGAGAGATGAAAAAGAGTGACTGCTACCTGATTTAAGTATTTTTTACTGTCTTTACTTTAGCAACTGCATATTCTCGCCGAAAAGCAAGTTTGTAACTGCTGTATTACTTAAATAAGCTTGTTATTGCATTTTTGCTTACCTGCACTTCAAAATCATCTTTTATTGTTTAATTTAACTGTTGAGGCTGCCCACTCAAGTGTGCTAGCCTGTGCAAAGCATTTACTGTGTTTTCTTGCTATCTGTCTTAAAAAAAAGAAAAAACAAAAAAAATATCCTTGTTTCCCACCTTTTCTGAGCTAGAATAGTCCTGAATTCAGGTTTTGCTGTATTCTGGACTTTAGTACAGGTTCCTGTGTTGCCCAGATCCTTACTTGGATAGGAGGAAGCTTCTCTGTTCACCAGTGAGAGTGGGGAGCTTTGAGCAGCCTATCTGTCCCTGGAGGAGTGGTCTCAGCCCAGAAACTAGTTGTTTATTGGCCATTTTGGGCTAATTCCTAGCTCTTTCAAGTCCCCTGCTTAAAAACCTGCTTTGCGCGGGTTTTGCGCTTGTTCCAACTCAGCAAAGCTCCTCGTGGTCCTGCAGAGTGGTGCTAGCAGTAGAGAGATGAAAAAGAGTGACTGCTACCTGATTTAAATATTTTTACTGTCTTTACTTTAGCGACTGCATATTCTCACCGAAAAGTGAGTTTGTAACTGCTGTATTACTTAAATAAGCTTGTTATTGCATTTTTGCTTACCTGCACTTCAAAATCATCTTTTATTGTTTAATTTAACTGTTGAGGCTGCCCACTCAAGTGTGCTAGCCTGTGCAAAGCATTTACTGTGTTTTCTTGCTATCTGTCTTAAAAAAAAAGAAAAAAAAAAAAATATCCTTGTTTCCCACCTTTTCTGAGCTAGAATAGTCCTGAATTCAGGTTTTGCTGTATTCTGGACTTTAGTACAGGTTCCTGTGTTGCCCAGATCCTTACTTGGATAGGAGTAAGCTTCTTGGTTAACCAGTGAGAGTGGGGAGCTTTGACCAGCCTATCTGTCCCTGGAGGAGTGGTCTCAGCCCAGAAACTAGTTGTTTATTGGCTATTTTGGGCTAATTCCTAGCTCTTTCAAGTCCCCTGCTTAAAAACCCACCTGGCACTATTTTTGCACTTGTTCCGACTCAGCAAAGCTCCTCGTGGTCCTGCAGAGTAGTGCTAGCCGGAGAGAGATGAAAATGAGTGACTGCTGCCTGATTTAAGTATTTTTACTGTCTTTACTTTAGCAACTGCATATTCTCGCCAAAAAGTGAGTTTGTAACTGCTGTATTACTTAAATAAGCTTATTTCATTTTTGCTTACCTGCACTTTAAAATCATCTTTTATTGTTTAATTTAACTGTTGAGGCTACCCACTGAAGTGTGCTTGCCTGTGCAAAGCATTTACTGTGTTCTCTTGCTATCTGGCTTAAAAAAAGAAAAAAACAAAAAAATATCCTTGTTTCCCACCTTTTCTGAGCTAGAATAGTCCTGAATTCAGGTTTTGCTGTATTCTGGACTTTAGTACAGGTTCCTGTGTTGCCCAGATCCTTACTTGGATAGGAGGAAGCTTCTCTGTTCACCAGTGAGAGTGGGGAGCTTTGAGCAGCCTATCTGTCCCTGGAGGAGTGGTCTCAGCCCAGAAACTAGTTGTTTATTGGCCATTTTGGGCTAATTCCTAGCTCTTTCAAGTCCCCTGCTTAAAAACCTGCTTGGCGTGGTTTTTGCACTTGTTCCAACTCAGCAAAGCTCCTTGTGGTCCTGCAGAGTGGTGCTAGCAGCAGAGAGATGAAAAAGAGTGACTGCTACCTGATTTAAGTATTTTTACTGCCTTTACTTTAGCGACTGCATATTCTCACCGAAAAGCGAGTTTGTAACTGCTGTATTACTTAAATAAGCTTGTTATTGCATTTTTGCTTACCTGCACTTCAAAATCATCTTTTATTGTTTAATTTAACTGTTGAGGCTGCCCACTCAAGTGCGCTAGCCTGTGCAAAGCATTTACTGTGTTTTCTTGCTATCTGTCTTAAAAAATAAATAAATAAATATCCGTGTCTCCCACATTTTCTGAGCTAGAATAGTCCTGAATTTAGGTTTTGCTGTATTCTGGACTTTAGTACAGGTTCCTGTGTTGCCCAAATTTTTACTTGGATAGGAGGAAGCTTCTCTGTTCACCAGTGAGAGTGGAGAGCTTTGAGCAGCCTATCTGTCCCTGGAGGAGTGGTCTCAGCCCAGAAACTAGTTTTTTATTGGCCATTTTGGGCTAATTCCTAGCTCTTTCAAGTCCCCTGCTTCAAAAACTGCTTGACACGGTTTTTGCAATTGTTCCGACTCAGCAAAGCTCCCCGTGGTCCTGCAGAGTGGTGCTAGCAGCAGAGAGATGAACAAGAGTGACTGCTGCGTCATTTAAATATTTTTACTGCCTTTACTTTAGCGACTGCATATTCTCACCGAAAAATGAGTTTGTAACTGCTGTATTACTTAAATAAGCTTGTTATTGCATTTTTCTTACCTGCACTTCAAAATCATCTTTTATTGTTTAATTTAACTGTTGAGGCTGCCCACTCAAGTGTGCTAGCCTGTGCAAAGCATTTACTGTGTTTTCTTGCTATCTGTCTTAAAAAATAAATAAATAAATATCCGTGTTTCCCGCCTTTTCTGAGGTAGAATAGTCCTGAATTCAGGTTTTGCTGTATTCTGGACTTTAGTACAGGTTCCTGTGTTGCCAGATCCTTACTTGGATAGGAGGAAGCTTCTCTGTTCACCAGTGAGAGTGGGGAACTTTGAGCAGCCTATCTGTCCCTGGAGGAGTGGTCTCAGCCCAGAAACTAGTTGTTTATTGGCCATTTTGGACTAATTCCTAGCTCTTTCAAGTCCCCTGCTTCAAAAACTGCTTGACACGGTTTTTGCACTTGTTCCGACTCAGCAAAGCTCCCCGTGGTCCTGCAGAGTGGTGCTAGCAGCACAGAGATGAAAAAGAGTGACTGCTACGTCATTTAAATATTTTTACTGCCTTTACTTTAGCGAATGCATATTCTCACCGAAAAGCGAGTTTGTAACTGCTGTATTACTTAAATAAGCTTGTTATTGCATTTTTGCTTACCTGCACTTCAAAATCATCTTTTATTGTTTAATTTAACTGTTGAGGCTGCCCACTCAAGTACGCTAGCCTGTGCATAGCATTTACTGTGTTTTCTTGCTGTCTTAAAAAAAAGAAAAAAAATCAGTGTTTCCCACCTTTTCTGAGCTAGAATAGTCCTGAATTTAGGTTTTGCTGTATTCTGGACTTTAGTACAGGTTCCTGTGTTGCCCAGATTTTTACTTGGATAGGAGGAAGCTTCTCTGTTCACCAGTGAGAGTGGGGAGCTTTGAGCAGCCTATCTGTCCCTGGAGGAGTGGTCTCAGCCCAGAAACTAGTTGTTTATTGGCCATTTTGGGCTAATTCCTAGCTCTTTCAAGTCCCCTGCTTAAAAACCTGCTTGGCACGGTTTTTGCACTTGTTCTGACTCAGCAAAGCTCCTCGTGGTCCTGCAGAGTGGTGCTAGCAGCAGAGAGATGAAAAAGAGTGACTGCTACCTGATTTAAGTATTTTTTACTGCCTTTACTTTAGCAACTGCATATTCTCACCGAAAAGCGTGTTTGTAACTGCTGTATTACTTAAATAAGCTTGTTATTGCATTTTTGCTTACCTGCACTTCAAAATCATCTTTTATTGTTTAATTTAACTGTTGAGGCTGCCCACTCAAGTGCTAGCCTGTGCAAAGCATTTACTGTGTTTTCTTGCTATCTGTCTTCAAAAAAAAAAAAAATCAGTGTTTCCCGCCTTTTCTGAGCTAGAATAGTCCTGAATTTAGGTTTTGCTGTATTCTGGACTTTAGTACAGGTTCCTGTGTTGCCCAGATCCTTACTTGGATAGGAGGAAGCTTCTCTGTTCACCAGTGAGAGTGGGGAGCTTTGAGCAGCCTATCTGTCCCTGGAGGAGTGGTCTCAGCCCAGAAACTAGTTGTTTATTGGCCATTTTGGGCTAATTCCTAGCTCTTTCAAGTCCCCTGCTTATAAACCCACTTTGCGCAGGTTTTGAGCTTGTTCCAACTCACCAAAGCTCCTCGTGGTCCTGCAGACTGGTGCTAGCAGCAGAGAGATGAAAAAGAGTGACTGCTACCTGATTTAAGTATTTTTTACTGCCTTTACTTTAGCAACTGCATATTCTCGCTGAAAAGTGAGTTTGTAACTGCTGTATTACTTAAATAAGCTTGATATTGCATTTTTGCTTAACTGCACTTTAAAATAGTCTTTTATTGTTTAATTTAACTGTTGAGGCTGCCTACTCAAGTGTGCTAGCCTGTGCAAAACATTTACTGTGTTTTCTTGCTATCTGTCTTAAAAAAAAGAAAAAACAAAAAAATATATCCTTGTTTCCCTCCTTTTCTGAGCTAGAATAGTCCTGAATTCAGGTTTTGCTGTATTCTGGCCTTTAGTACAGGTTCCTGTGTTGCCCAGATCCTTACTTGGATAGGAGGAAGCTTCTCTGTTCACCAGTGAGAGTGGGGAGCTTTAAGCAGTCTATCTGTCCCTGGAGGAGTAGTTTCAGCCCAGAAACTAGTTGTTTATTGGCTGTTTTGGGCTAATTCCTAGCTCTTTCAAGTCCCCTGCTTAAAAACCCACTTGGCATGGTTTTTGTGCTTGTTCCAACTCAGCAAAGCTCCTCGTGGTCTTGCAGAGTGGTGCTAGCAGCAGAGAGATGAAAAAGAGTGACTGCTACCTGGTTTAAGTATTTTTTATTGCCTTTACTTTATCGACTGCATATTCTCACCGAAAAGCGAGTTTGTAACTGCTGTATTACTTAAATAAGCTTGTTATTGCATTTTGCTTACCTGCACTTCAAAATCATCTTTTATTGTTTAATTTAACTGTTGAGGCTGCCCACTCAAGTACGCTAGCCTGTGCAAAGCATTTACTGTGTTTTCTTGCTATCTGTCTTAAAAAAAAAAAAAAAAAAATATCCTTGTTTCCCACCTTTTCTGAGCTAGAATAGTCCTGAATTCAGGTTTTGCTGTATTCTGGACTTTAGTACAGGTTCCTGTGTTGCCCAGATCCTTACTTGGATAGGAGGAAGCTTCTCTGTTCACCAGTGAGAGTGGGGAGCTTTGAGCAGCCTATCTGTCCCTGGAGGAGTGGTCTCAGCCCAGAAACTAGTTGTTTATTGGCCATTTTGGGCTAATTCCTAGCTCTTTCAAGTCCCCTGCTTAAAAACCCGCTTGGCGTGGTTCTTGCACTTGTTCCAACTCAACAAAGCTCATCGTGGTCCTGCAGAGTGGTGCTAGCAGCAGAGAGATGAAAAAGAGTGACTGCTACCTGATTTAAGTATTTTTACTGCCTTTACTTTAGCAACTGCATATTCTCGCCGGAAAGTGAGTTTGTAACTGCTGTATTACTTAAATAAGCTTGTTATTGCATTTTTGCTTACCTGCACTTCAAAATCATCTTTTATTGTTTAATTTAACTGTTGAGGCTGCCCACTCAAGTGTGCTAGCCTGTGCAAAGCATTTACTGTGTTTTCTTGCTATCTGTCTTAAAAAGAAAAGAAAAAACAAAAAATATATCCTTGTTTCCCACCTTTTCTGAGCTAGAATAGTCCTGAATTCAGGTTTTGCTGTATTCTGGACTTTAGTACAGGTTCCTGTGTTGCCCAGAGCCTTACTTGGATAAGAGGAAGCTTCTCTGTTCACCAGTGAGAGTGGGGAGCTTTGAGCAGCCTATCTGTCCCTGGAGGAGTGGTCTCAGCCCAGAAACTAGTTGTTTATTGGCCATTTTGGGCTAATTCCTAGCTCTTTCAAGTCCCCTGCTTAAAAACCTGCTTGGCACGGTTTTTGCACTTGTTCCGACTCTGCAAAGCTCCTCGTGGTCCTGCAGAGTGGTGCTAGCAGCAGAGAGATGAAAAAGAGTGACTGCTACCTATTTTAAGTATTTTTTACTGCCTTTCCTTCAGCAACTGCATATTCTCACCGAAAAGTGAGTTTGTAACTGCTGTATTACTTAAATAAGCTTGATATTGCATTTTTACTTGCATGCACTTCAAAATCATCTTTTATTGTTTAATTTAACTCTTGAGGCTGCCCACTCAAGTTTGCTAGCCTGTGCAAAGCATTTACTGTGTTTTCTTGCCACCTGTCTTAAAAAAAAAGAAAAAACAAAAAAAATCCTTGTTTCCCACCTTTTTTGAGCTAGAATAGTCCTGAATTTAGCTTTTGGTGTATTCTGGACTTTAGTACAGGTTCCTGTGTTGCCCAGATCCTTACTTGGATAGGAGGAAGCTTCTCTGTTCACCAGTGAGAGTGGGGAGCTTTGAGCAGCCTATCTGTCCCTGGAGGAGTGGTCTCAGCCCAGAAACTAGTTGTTTATTGGCCATTTTGGGCTAATTCCTAGCTCTTTTAAGTCCCCTGCTTAAAAACCTGTTTGGCGTGGTTTTTGCGCTTGTTCCGACTCAGCAAATCTCCTCCTGGTCCTGCAGAGTGGTGCTAGCAGCAGAGAGATGAAAAAGAGTGACTGCTACCTGATGTAAGGATTTTTTACTGCCTTTACTATAGCGACTGCATATTCTCAACAAAAAGCGAATTTGTAACTGCTGTATTACTTAAATAAGCTTGTTATTGCATTTTTGCTTACCTGCACTTTAAAATCATCTTTTATTGTTTAATTTAACTGTTGAGGCTGCCTACTCAAGTGTGCTAGCCTGTGCAAAGCATTTACTGTGTTTTCTTGCTATGTGTCTTAAAAAAAAAAAAAAAAAAAAAAATCCTTGTTTCCCATCTTTTCTAAGCTAGAATAGTCCTGAATTCAGGTTTTGCTGTATTCTGGACTTTAGTACAGGTTCCTGTGTTGCCCAGATCCTTACTTGGATAGGAGGAAGCTTCTCAGTTCACCAGTGAGAGTGGAGAGCTTTGAGCAGCCTATCTGTCCTGGAGGAGTGGTCTCAGCCCAGAAACTAGTTGTTTATTGGCCATTTTGGGCTAATTCCTAGCTCTTTCAAGTCCCCTGCTTAAAACCTGCTTGGCACGGTTTTGCACTTGTTCCAACTCACCAAAGCTCCTCGTGGTCCTGCAGACTGGTGCTAGCAGAAGAGAGATGAAAAAGAGTGACTGATAACTGATTTAAGTATTTTTTACTGTCTTTACTTTAGCAACTGCATATTCTCACCGAAAAGCAAGTTTGTAACTGCTGTATTACTTAAATAAGCTTGTTATTGCATTTTTGCTTACCTGCACTTCAAAATCGTCTTTTATTTAATTTAACTGTTGAGGCTGCCCACTCGAGTGCGCTAGCCTGTGCAAAGCATTTACTGTGTTTTCTTGCTATCTATCTTAAAAACAAAAGAAAAACCAAAAATATATCCTTGTTTCCCTCCTTTTCTGAGATAGAATAGTCCTGAATTCAGGTTTTGCTGTAATCTGGACTTTAGTACAGGTTCCTGTGTTGCCCAGATCCTTACTTGGATAGGAGGAAGCTTCTCTGTTCACCAGTGAGAGTGGGGAGCTTTGAGCAGCCTATCTGTCCCTGGAGGAGTGGTCTCAGCCCAGAAACTAGTTGTTTATTGGCCATTTTGGGCTAATTCCTAGCTCTTTCAAGTCCCCTGCTTAAAAACCTGCTTGGCACGGTTTTTGCACTTGTTCCGACTCAGCAAAGCTCCTCGTGGTCCTGCAGAGTGGTGCTAGCAGCAGAGAGATGAAAAAGAGTGACTGCTACCTGATTTAAGTATTTTTTACTGCCTTTACTTTAGCAACTGCATATTCTCACCGAAAAGTGAGTTTGTAACTGCTGTATTACTTAAATAAGCTTGTTATTGCATTTTGCTTACCTGCACTTCAAAATCATCTTTTATTGTTTAATTTAACTGTTGAGGCTGCCCACTCAAGTGTGCTAGCCTGTGCAAAGCATTTACTGTGTTTTCTTGCTATCTGTCTTAAAAAAAAAAAAAACAAAAAAATATCCTTGTTTCCCACCTTTTCTGAAATAGAATAGTCCTGAATTCATGTTTTGCTGTATTCTGGACTTTAGTACAGATTCTTGTATTGCCCAGATCCTTACTTGGATAGGAGGAAGCTTCTCTGTTCACCAGTGAGAGTGGGGAGCTTTTAGCATCCTATCTGTCCCTGGAGGAGTGGTCTCAGCCCAGAAACTAGTTGTTTATTGGCCATTTTGGGCTAATCCTAGCTCTTTCAAGTCCCCTGCTTAAAAACCTGCTTGGCACGGTTTTTGCACTTGTTCCAACTCAGCAAAGCTCCTCGTGGTCCTGCAGAGTGGTGCTAGCAGCAGAGAGATGAAAAAGAGTGACTGCTACCTGATTTAAGTATTTTTTCTGCCTTTACTTTAGCAACTGCATATTCTCACCGAAAAGCGAGTTTGTAACTGCTGTATTACTTAAATAAGCTTGTTATTGCATTTTTGCTTACCTGCACTTCAAAATCATCTTTTATTGTTTAATTTAACTGTTGAGGCTGCCCACTCAAGTGTGCTAGCCTGTGCAAAGCATTTACTGTGTTTTCTTGCTATCTGTCTTAAAAAAAAAGAAAAACGAAAAAAAATCCTTGTTTCCCACCTTTTCTGAGCTAGAATAGTCCTGAATTCAGGTTTTGCTGTATTCTGGACTTTAGTACAGGTTCCTGTGTTGCCCAGATCCTTACTTGGATAGGAAGAACCTTCTCTGTTCACCAGTGGGAGTGGGGAGCTTTGAGCAGCTTATCTGTCCCTGGAGGAGTGGTCTCAGCCCAGAAACTAGTTGTTTATTGGCCATTTTGGGCTAATTCCTAGCTCATTCAAGTCCCCTGCTTAAAAACCCGCTTGGCGCGGTTTTTGCACTTGTTCCAACTCAGCAAAGCTCCTCATGGTCCTGCAGAGTGGTGCTAGCTGCAGAGAGACGAAAAAGAGTGACTGCTACCTAATTTAAGTATATTTTACTGCCTTTACTTTAGCAACTGCATATTCTCGCCGAAAAGCGTGTTTGTAACTGCTGTATTACTTAAATAAGCTTGTTATTGCATTTTTCCTTACCTGCACTTCAAAATCATCTTTTATTGTTTAATTTAACTGTTGAGGCTGCCCACTCAAGTGCGCTAGCCTGTGCATAGCATTTACTGTGTTTTCTTGCTTTCTGTCTTAAAAAAAATATATATATCCGTCTCTCCCACCTTTTCTGAGCTAGAATAGTCCTGAATTTAGGTTTTGCTGTATTCTGGACTTTAGTACAGGTTCCTGTGTTGCCCAGATTTTTACTTGAAAAGGAGAAAGCTTCTCTGCTCACCAGTGAGAGTGGAGAGCTTTGAGCAGCCTATCTGTCCCTGGAGGAATGGTCTCAGCCCAGAAACTAGTTGTTTATTGGCCATTTTGGGCTAATTCCTAGCTCTTTCAAGTCCCCTGCTTAAAAACCTGCTTTGCGCGGGTTTTGCGCTTGTTCCAACTCAGCAAAGCTCCTCGTGGTCCTGCAGACTGGTGCTAGCAGAAGAGAGATGAAAAAGAGTGACTGATAACTGATTTAAGTATTTTTTACTGCCTTTACTTTAGCGATTGCATATTCTCGCCGAAAAGCGAGTTTGTAACTGCTGTATTACTTAAATAAGCTTGTTATTGCATTTTTGCTTACCTGCACTTCAAAATCATCTTTTATTGTTTAATTTAACTGTTGAGGCTGCCCACTCAAGTGCGCTAGCCTGTGCAAAGCATTTACTGTGTTTTCTTGCTATCTGTCTTAAAAAAAAAAAAAAGAAAAAAAATCCTTGTTTCCCACCTTTTCTGAGCTAAAATAGTCCTGAATTCAGGTTTTGCTGTATTCTGGACTTTAGTACAGGTTCCTGTGTTGCCCAGATCCTTACTTGGATAGGAGGAAGCTTCTCTGTTCACCAGTGAGAGTGGGGAGCTTTGAGCAGCCTATCTGTCCCTGGAGGAGTGGTCTCAGCCCAGAAACTAGTTGTTTATTGGCCATTTTGGGCTAATTCCTAGCTCTTTCAAGTCCCCTGCTTAAATACCTGCTTGGCACAGTTTTTGCACTTGTTCTAACTCAGCAAAGCTCCTCGTGGTCCTGCAGAGTGGTGCTAGCAGCAGAGAGATGAAAAAGAGTGACTGCTACCTGATTTAAGTATTTTCTACTGCCTTTACTTTAGCAACTGCATATTCTCGCCGAAAAGTGAGTTTGTAACTGCTGTATTACTTAAATAAGCTTGTTATTGCATTTTTGCTTACCTGCACTTCAAAATCATCTTTTATTGTTTAATTTAACTGTTGAGGCTGCCCACTCAAGTGTGCTAGCCTGTGCAAAGCATTTACTGTGTTTTCTTGCTATCTGTCTTAAAAAAAAAAAAAAAAATATATCCTTGTTTCCCACCTTTTCTGAGCTAGAATAGTCCTGAATTCAGGTTTTGCTGTATTCTGGACTTTAGTACAGGTTCCTGTGTTGCCCAGATCCTTACTTGGATAGGAGGAAGCTTCTCTGTTCACCAGTGAGAGTGGGGAGCTTTGAGCAGCCTATCTGTCCCTGGAGGAGTGGTCTCAGCCCAGAAACTAGTTGTATATTGGCCTTTTTGGGCTAATTCCTAGCTCTTTCAAGTCCCCTGCTTGAAAACCTTCTTGACATTGTTTTTGCACTTGTTCCAACTCAGCAAAGCTCCCTGTGGTCCTGCAGAGTGGTGCTAGCAGCAGAGAGATGAAAAAGAGTGACTGCTACCTGATTTAAGTATTTTTCCTGCCTTTACTTTAGCAACTGCATATTCTCACCGAAAAGCGAGTTTGTAACTGCTGTATTACTTAAATAAGCTTGTTATTGCATTTTTGCTTACCTGCACTTCAAAATCATCTTTTATTGTTTAATTTAACTGTTGAGGCTGCCCACTCAAGTGTGCTAGCCTGTGCAAAGCATTTACTGTGTTTTCTTGCTATCTGTCTTAAAAAAAAAAAAAAAAAAAAAATATCCTTGTTTCCCACCTTTTCTGAGCTAGAATAGTCCTGAATTCAGGTTTTGCTGTATTCTGGACTTTAGTACAGGTTCCTGTGTTGCCCAGATCCTTACTTGGATAGGAGGAAGCTTCTCTGTTCACCAGTGAGAGTGGGGAGCTTTGAGCAGCCTATCTGTCCCTGGAGGAGTGGTCTCAGCCCAGAAACTAGTTGTTTATTGGCCATTTTGGGCTAATTCCTAGCTCTTTCAAGTCCCCTGCTTAAAAACCTGCTTGGCACGGTTTTTGCACTTGTTCCAACTCAGCAAAGCTCCTCGTGGTCCTGCAGAGTGGTGCTAGCAGCAGAGAGATGAAAAAGAGTGACTGCTACCTGATTTAAGTATTTTTTACTGCCTTTACTTTAGCAACTGCATATTCTCACCGAAAAGCGAGTTTGTAACTGCTGTATTACTTAAATAAGCTTGTTATTGCATTTTTGCTTACCTGCACTTCAAAATCATCTTTTATTGTTTAATTTAACTGTTGAGGCTGCCCACTCAAGTGTGCTAGCCTGTGCAAAGCATTTACTGTGTTTTCTTGCTATCTGTCTTAAAAAAAAGAAAAAACAAAAAAAATATCCTTGTTTCCCACCTTTTCTGAGCTAGAATAGTCCTGAATTCAGGTTTTGCTGTATTCTGGACTTTAGTACAGGTTCCTGTGTTGCCCAGATCCTTACTTGGATAGGAGGAAGCTTCTCTGTTCACCAGTGAGAGTGGGGAGCTTTGAGCAGCTTATCTGTCACTGGAGGAGTGGTCTCAGCCCAGAAACTAGTTGTTTATTGGCCATTTTGGGCTAATTCCTAGCTCTTTCAAGTCCCCTGCTTAAAAACCTGCTTGGCATGGTTTTTGCGCTTGTTCCAACTCAGCAAAGCTCCTTCTGGTCCTGCAGAGTGGTGCTAGCAGCAGAGAGATGAAAAGAGTGACTGCTACGTCATTTAAATATTTTTACTGCCTTTACTTTAGCGACTGCATATTCTCACCGAAAAGTGAGTTTGTAACTGCTGTATTACTTAAATAAGCTTGTTATTGCATTTTTGCTTACCTGCACTTCAAAATCATCTTTTATTGTTTAATTTAACTGTTGAGGCTGCCCACTCAAGTGTGCTAGCCTGTGCAAAGCATTTACTGTGTTTTCTTGCTATCTGTCTTAAAAAAAAAAGAAAAAAAAATATCCTTGTTTCCCACCTTTTCTGAGCTAGAATAGTCCTGAATTCAGGTTTTGCTGTATTCTGGACTTTAGTACAGGTTCCTGTGTTGCCCAGATCCTTACTTGGATAGGAGGAAGCTTCTCTGTTCACCAGTGAGAGTGGGGAGCTTTGAGCAGCCTATCTGTCCCTGGAGGAGTGGTCTCAGCCCAGAAACTAGTTGTTTATTGGCCATTTTGGGCTAATTCCTAGCTCTTTCAAGTCCCCTGCTTAAAAACCTGCTTGGAGCAGTTTTTGCACTTGTTCCAACTCAGCAAAGCTCCTCGTGGTCCTGCAGAGTGGTGCTAGCAGCAGAGAGATGAAAAAGAGTGACTGATAACTGATTTAATTATTTTTTACTGCCTTTATATTAGCGATTGCATATTCTCGCCGAAAAGCGAGTTTGTAACTGCTGTATTACTTAAATAAGGTTGATATTGCATTTTTGCTTACCTGCACTTCAAAATCATCTTTTTTTATTTAATTTAACTGTTGAGGCTGTCCACTCAAGTACGCTAGCCTGTGCATAGCATTTACTGTGTTTTCTTGCTATCTGTCTTTAAAAAAAGAAAAAACTAAAAAAAACAGTGTTTCCCACCTTTTCTGAGCTAGAATAGTCCTGAATTTAGCTTTTGGTGTATTCTGGACTTTAGTACAGGTTCCTGTGTTGCCCAGATCCTTACATGGATAGGATGAAGTTTCTCTGCTCACCAGTGAAAGTGTGGAGCTTTGAGCAGCCCACCTGTCGCTGGAGGAGTGGTCTCAGCCCAGAAACTAGTTGTTTATTGGCCATTTTGGGCTAATTCCTAGCTCTTTCAAGTCCCCTGCTTAAAAACCTGCTTGACGCGGTTTTTGCGCTTGTTCCAACTTAGCAAAGATCCTCGTGGTCCTACAAAGTGGTGCACGCAGCAGAGAGACAAAAAAGAGTGACTGCTACCTAATTTAAGTATTTTTTACTGCCTTTTCTTTAGTGACTGCATATACTCGCTGAAAAACGAGTTTGTAACTGCTGTATTAGTTAAATAAGCTTGTTATCGCATTTTTGCTTACCTGCACTTCAAAATCATCTTTTATTGCTTAATTTAACTGTTGAGGCTGCCACTCAAGTGTGTTAGCCTGTGTAAAGCATTTACTGTGTTTTCTTGCTATCTGTCTTAAAAAGAAAAGAAAAAAATATATATCCTTGTTTCCCACCTTTTCTGAGACAGAATAGTCCTGAATTCAGGTTTTGCTGTATTCTGGACTTTAGTACAGGTTCCTGTGTTGCCCAGAGCCTTAGTTGGATAGGAGGAAGCTTATCTCTTCACCAGTGAGAGTGGAGAACTTTGAGCAGCCAATCTGTCCCTGGAGGAGTGGTCTCAGCCCAGAAACTAGTTGTTTATTGGCCATTTTGGGCTAATTCCTAGCTCTTTCAAGTCCCCTGCTTCAAAAACTGCTTGACACGGTTTTTGCACTTGTTCCGACTCAGCAAAGCTCCCCGTGGTCCTGCAGAGTGGTGCTAGCAGCAGAGAGATGAAAAAGAGTGACTGCTACCTGATTTAAGTATTTTTACTGCCTTTACTTTAGCAACTGCATATTCACGCCAAAAAGCGAGTTTGTAATTGCTGTATTACTTAAATAAGCTTGTTATTGCATTTTTGCTTACCTGCACTTCAAAATCATCTTTTATTGTTTAATTTAACTGTTGAGGCTGCCCACTCAAGTGTGCTAGCCTGTGCAAAGCATTTACTGTGTTTTCTTGCTATCTGTCTTAAAAAAAAAGAAAAAAAAAATATCCTTGTTTCCCACCTTTTCTGAGCTAGAATAGTCCTGAATTCAGGTTTTGCTGTATTCTGGACTTTAGTACAGGTTCCTGTGTTGCCCAGATCCTTACTTGGATAGGAGGAAGCTTCTCTGTTCACCAGTGAGAGTGGGGAGCTTAGAGCAGCCTATCTGTCACTGGAGGAGTGGTCTCAGCAAAGAAACTATTTATTTATTGGCCATTTTGGGCTAATTCCTAGACCTTTCTAGTCCCCTGCTTAAAAACCCGCTTGGAGCGGTTTTTGCACTTGTTCCAACTCAGCAAAGCTCCTCGTGGTCCTGCAGAGTGGTGCTAGCAGTAGAGAGACCAAAAAAGATTTAAATATTTTTTACTGCGTTTACTTTAGAGACTGCATATTCTCACCAAAAAGTGAGTTTGTAACTGCTGTATTACTTAAACTTGTTATTGCATTTTTGCTTACCTGCACTTCAAAATCATCTTTTATTGTTTAATTTAACTGTTGAGGCTGCCCACTCAAGTGCGCTAGCCTCTGCAAAGCATTTACTGTGTTTTCTTGCTATCTATCTTAAAATGAAGAGAAAAAACAAAAAATATATCATTGTTTCCCGCCTTTTCTGAGCTAGAATAGTCCTGAATTCAGGTTTTGCTGTATTCTGGACTTTAGTACAGGTTCCTGTGTTGCCCAGATTTTTACTTGGATAGGAGGAAGCTTCTCTGTTCACCAGTGAGAGTGGGGAGCTTTGAGCAGCCTAACTGTCCCTGGAGGAGTGGTCTCAGCCCAGAAACTAGTTGTTTATTGGCCATTTTGGGCTAATTCCTAGCTCTTTCAAGTCCCCTGCTTAAAAACCCGCTTTGCGCGGGTTTTGCACTTGTTCCAACTCAGCAAAGCTCCTCGTGGTCCTGCAGACTGGTGCTAATAGTACAGAGACCAAAAAGAGTGACTGCTGCCTGATTTAAGTATTTTTAACTGCCTTTACTTTAGCAACTGCATATTCTCGCCGGAAAGTGAGTTTGTAACTGCTGTATTACTTAAATAAGCTTGTTATTGCATTTTTGCTTACCTGCACTTCAAAATCATCTTTTATTGTTTAATTTAACTGTTGAGGCTGCCCACTCAAGTGCGCTAGCCTGTGCAAAGCATTTACTGTGTTTTCTTGCTATCTGTCTTAAAAAAAAAAAAAAAAAAAAATCCTTGTTTCCCACCTTTTCTGAGCTAGAATAGTCCTGAATTTAGGTTTTGCTGTATTCTGGACTTTAGTACAGGTTCCTGTGTTGCCCAGATCCTTACTTGGATAGGAGGAAGCTTCTCTGTTCACCAGTGAGAGTGGGGAGCTTTGAGCAGCCCATCTGTCGCTGGAGGAGTGGTCTCAGCCCAGAAACTAGTTGTTTATTGGCCATTTTGGGCTAATTCCTAGCTCTTTCAAGTCCCCTGCTTAAAAACCTGCTTGGCATGGTTTTTGCGCTTGTTCCAACTCAGCAAAGCTCCTCGTGGTCCTGCAGACTGGTGCTAGCAGTACAGAGACCAAAAAGAGTGACTGCTACCTGATTTAAGTATTTTTTACTGCCTTTACTTTAGCACCTGCATATTCTCACTGAAAAGCGTGTTTGTAACTGCTGTATTACTTAAATAAGCTTGTTATTGCATTTTTGCTTACCTGCACTTCAAAATCATCTTTTATTGTTTAATTTAACTGTTGAGGCTGCCCACTCAAGTGCTAGCCTGTGCAAAGCATTTGCTGTGTTTTCTTGCTATTTGTCTTAAAAAAAGAAAAAAAAAACAAAAAAATATCCTTGTTTCCCACCTTTTCTGAGCTAGAATAGTCCTGAATTCAGGTTTTGCTGTATTCTGGACTTTAGTACAGGTTCCTGTGTTGCCCAGAGCCTTACTTGGATAAGAGGAAGCTTCTCTGTTCACCAGTGAGAGTGGGGAGCTTTGAGCAGCCTATCTGTCCCTGGAGGAGTGGTCTCAGCCCAGAAACTAGTTGTTTATTGGCCATTTTGGGCTAATTCCTAGCTCTTTCAAGTCCCCTGCTTAAAAACCTGCTTGGCACGGTTTTTGCACTTGTTCCAACTCAGCAAAGTTCCTCGTGGTCCTGCAGAGTGGTGCTAGCAGCAGAGAGACGAAAAAGAGGGACTGCTACGTCATTTAAATATTTTTACTGCCTTTACTTTAGCGACTGCATATTCTCACCGAAAAGTGAGTTTGTAACTGCTGTATTACTTAAATAAGCTTGTTATTGCATTTTTGCTTACCTGCACTTCAAAATCATCTTTTATTGTTTAATTTAACTGTTGAGGCTGCCCACTCAAGTGTGCTAGCCTGTGCAAAGCATTTACTGTGTTTTCTTGCTATCTGTCTTAAAAAAGAAAAAACAAAAAAAATATCCTTGTTTCCCACCTTTTCTGAGCTAGAATAGTCCTGAATTCAGGTTTTGCTGTATTCTGGACTTTAGTACAGGTTCCTGTGTTGCCCAGATCCTTACTTGGGTAGGAGGAAGCTTCTCTATTCACCAGTGAGAGTGGGGAGCTTTGAGCAGCCTATCTGTCCCTGGAGGAGTGGTCTCAGCCCAGAAACTAGTTGTTTATTGGCTGTTTTGGGTTAATTCCTAGCTTTTTCAAGACCCCTGCTTCAAAACCTTTTTGACACGGGTTTTGCACTTGTTCCAACTCAGCAAAGCTCCTCGTGGTCCTGCAGAGTGGTGCTAGCAGCAGAGAGATGAAAAAGAGTGACTGCTACCTGATTTAAGTATTTTTTACTGCCTTTACTTTAGCAACTGCATATTCTCACCAAAAAGTGAGTTTGTAACTGCTGTATTACTTAAATAAGCTTGTTATTGCATTTTTGCTTACCTGCACTTCAAAATCATCTTTTATTGTTTAATTTAACTGTTGAGGCTGCCCACTCAAGTGTGCTAGCCTGTGCAAAGCATTTACTGTGTTTTCTTGCTATCTGTCTTAAAAAAAACTAAGAAAAAAAAAAATATCCTTGTTTCCCGCCTTTTCTCAGCTAGAATAGTCCTGAATTCAGGTTTTGCTGTATTCTGGACTTTAGTACAGGTTCCTGTGTTGCCCAGATCCTTACTTGGATAGGAGGAAACGTCTCTGTTCACCAGTGAGAGTGGGGAGCTTAGAGCAGCCTATCTGTCTTTGGAGGAGTGGTCTCAGCCCAGAAACTAGTTGTTTATTGGCTGTTTTGGGCTAATTAGTAGATCTTTCAAGTCCCCTGCTTAAAAACCCGCTTGGAGCGGTTTTTGCACTTGTTCCAACTCAGCAAAGCTCCTCGTGGTCCTGCAGAGTGGTGCTAGCAGTAGAGAGAGAGATGAAAAAGAGTGACTGCTACCTATTTTAAGTATTTTTTACTGCCTTTCCTTCAGCAACTGCATATTCTCACCGAAAAGTGAGTTTGTAACTGCTGTATTACTTAAATAAGCTTGATATTGCATTTTTGCTTACCTGCACTTCAAAATCATCTTTTATTGTTTAATTTAACTGTTGAGGCTGCCCACTCAAGTGTGTTAGCCTGTGTAAAGCATTTACTGTCTTTTCTTGCTATCTGTCTTAAAAAGCAATGAAAAAATATATATCCTTGTTTCCCGCCTTTTCTGAGACAGAATAGTCCTGAATTCAGGTTTTCCTGTATTCTGGACTTTAGTACAGGTTCCTGTGTTGCCCAGAGCCTTACTTGGATAGGAGGAAGCTTCTCTGTTCACCAGTGAGAGTGGGGAGCTTTGAGCAGCCTATCTGTCCCTGGAGGAGTGGTCTCAGCCCAGAAACTAGTTGTTTATTGGCCATTTTGGGCTAATTCCTAGCTCTTTCAAGTCCCCTGCTTAAAAACCTGCTTGGCACAGTTTTTGCACTTGTTCCAACTCAGCAAAGCTCCTCGTGGTCCTGCAGAGTGGTGCTAGCAGTAGAGAGATGAAAAGAGTGACTGCTACCTGATTTAAGTATTTTCTACTGCCTTTACTTTAGCAACTGCATATTCTCACCGAAAAGTGAGTTTGTAACTGCTGTATTACTTAAATAAGCTTGTTATTGCATTTTTGCTTACCTGCACTTCAAAATCATCTTTTATTGTTTAATTTAACTGTTGAGGCTGCCCACTCAAGTGCGCTAGCCTGTGCAAAGCATTTACTGTGTTTTCTTGCTATCTGTCTTAAAAAAAAAATATATCCTTGTTTCCCACCTTTTCTGAGCTAGAATAGTCCTGAATTCAGGTTTTGCTGTATTCTGGACTTTAGTACAGGTTCCTGTGTTGCCCAGATCCTTACTTGGATAGGAGGAAGCTTCTCTGTTCACCAGTGAGAGTGGAGAGCTTTGAGCAGCCTATCTGTCCCTGGAGGAGTGGTCTCAGCCCAGAAACTAGTTGTTTATTGGCCATTTTGGGCTAATTCCTAGCTCTTTCAAGTCCCCTGCTTAAAAACCTGCTTGGCACGGTTTTTGCGCTTGTTCCAACTCAGCAAAGCTCCTCGTGGTCCTGCAGAGTGGTGCTAGCAGCAGAGAGATGAAAAAGAGTGACTGCTACCTGATTTAAGTATTTTTACTGCCTTTACTTTAGCGACTGCATATTCTCACCGAAAAGCGAGTTTGTAACTGCTGTATTACTTAAATAAGCTTGTTATTGCATTTTTGCTTACCTGCACTTCAAAATCATCTTTTATTGTTTAATTTAACTGTTGAGGCTGCCCACTCAAGTGTGCTAGCCTGTGCAAAGCATTTACTGTGTTTTCTTGCTATCTGTCTTAAAAAAAAGAAAAAACAAAAAACAGTCCTTGTTTCCTGCCTTTTCTGAGCTAGAATAGTCCTGAATTCAGGTTTTGCTGTATTCTGGACTTTAGTACAGGTTCCTGTGTTGCCCAGATCCTTACTTGGATAGGAGGAAGCTTCTCTGTTCACCAGTGAGAGTGGGGAGCTTTGAGCAGCCTATCTGTCACTGGAGGAGTGGTCTCAGCCCAGAAACTAGTTGTTTATTGGCCATTTTGGGCTAAATCCTAGCTCTTTCAAGTCCCCTGCTTGAAAACCTGCTTGGCACAGTTTTTGCACTTGTTCCAACTCAGCAAAGCTCCTCATGGTCCTGCAGACTGGTGCTAGCAGCAGAGAGATGAAAAAGAGTGACTGCTACCTGATTTAAGTATTTTTTACTGCCTTTACTTTAGCGACTGCATATTCTCACCGAAAAGCGAGTTTGTAACTGCTGTATTACTTAAATAAGCTTGTTATTGCATTTTTGCTTACCTGCACTTCAAAATCATCTTTTATTGTTTAATTTAACTGTTGAGGCTGCCCACTCAAGTGTGCTAGCCTGTGCAAAGCATTTACTGTGTTTTCTTGCTATCTGTCTTAAAAAGAAAAGAAAAAAAAATATATCCTTGTTTCCCACCTTTTCTGAGCTAGAATAGTCCTGAATTCAGGTTTTGCTGTATTCTGGACTTTAGTGCAGTTCCAGTGTTGTCCATATCCTTACTTGTATAGGAGGAATCTTCTCTGTTCACCAGTGGGAGTGGGGAGCTTTGAGCAGCCTATCTGTCGCTGGAGGAGTGGTCTCAGCCCAGTAACTTGTTGTTTATTGGCCGTTTTAGCCTAATTCCTAGCTCTTTCAATTCCCCTGCTCAAAAAACGCTTGGCACAGTTTTTGCACTTTTTCCAACTCAGCAAAGCTCCTCGTGGTCCTGCAGAGTGGTGCTAGCAGCAGAGAGATGAAAAAGAGTGACTGCTACCTGATTTAAGTATATTTTACTGTCTTTACTTTAGCGACTGCATATTCTCACCGGAAAATGAGTTTGTAACTGCTGTATTACTTAAATAAGCTTGTTATCACATTTTTGCTTACCTGCCCTTCAAAATCATCTTTTATTGTTTAATTTAACTGTTGAGGCTGCCCACTCATGTGTGCTAGTCTGTGCAAAGCATTTACTGTGTTTTCTTGCTATCTGTCTAAAAAAGAAAAGAAAAAAAAATCCTTGTTTCCCACCTTTTCTGAGCTAGAATAGTCCTGAATTCAGGTTTTGCTGTATTCTGGACTTTAGTACAGGTTCCTGTGTTGCCCAGAGCCTTACTTGGATAGGAGGAAGCTTCTCTGTTCACCAGTGAGAGTGGGGAGCTTTGAGCAGCCTATCTGTCCCTGGAGGAGTGGTCTCAGCCCAGAAACTAGTTGTTTATTGGCCATTTTGGGCTAATTCCTAGCTCTTTCAAGTCCCCTGCTTAAAAACCTGCTTGGCACGGTTTTTGCACTTGTTCCAACTCAGCAAAGCTCCTCGTGGTCCTGCAGAGTGGTGCTAGCAGCAGAGAGATGAAAAAGAGTGACTGCTACCTGATTTAAGTATTTTTTACTGCCTTTACTTTAGCGACTGCATATTCTCACCGAAAAGTGAGTTTGTAACTGCTGTATTACTTAAATAAGCTTGTTATTGCATTTTTGCTTACCTGCACTTCAAAATCATCTTTTATTGTTTAATTTAACTGTTGAGGCTGCCCACTCAAGTGTGCTAGCCTGTGCAAAGCATTTACTGTGTTTTCTTGCTATCTGTCTTAAAAAAAGAAAAAAAAAATATCCTTGTTTCCCACCTTTTCTGAGCTAGAATAGTCCTGAATTCAGGTTTTGCTGTATTCTGGACTTTAGTACAGGTTCCTGTGTTGCCCAGAGCCTTACTTGGATAGGAGGAAGCTTATCTCTTCACCAGTGAGAGTGGAGAACTTTGAGCAGCCAATCAGCCCCTGGAGGCGTGGTCTCAGCCCAGAAATTAGTTGTTTATTGGCCATTTTGAGCTAATTCCTAGCTCTTTCAAGTCCCCTGCTTCAAGAACTGCTAGACACGGTTTTTGCACTTGTTCCGACTCAGCAAAGCTCATCGTGGTCCTGCAGAGTGGTGCTAGCAGCAGAGAGATGAAAAAGAGTGACTGCTACCTGATTAAGTATTTGTTACTGCCTTTACTTTAGCAACTGCATATTCACCCCGAAAACCGAGTTTGTAATTGCTGTATTACTTAAATAAGCTTGTTATTGCATTTTTGCTTACCTGCACTTCAAAATCATCTTTTCTTGTTTAATTTAACTGTTGAGGCTGCCCACTCAAGTGCGCTAGCCTGTGCAAAGCATTTACTGTGTTTTCTTGCTATCTGTCTTAAAAAAAAAAAAGAAAAGAAAATCCTTGTTTCCCGCCTTTTATGAGTTAAAATAGTCCTGAATTCAGGTTTTGCTGTATTCTGGACTTTAGTACAGGTTCCTGTGTTGCCCAGATCCTTACTTGGATAGGATGAAGCTTCTCTGCTCACCAGTGAGAGTGGGGAGCTTTGAGAAGCATATCTGTCACTGGAGGAGTGGTCTCACCCAGAAACTAGTTCTTTTTAGGCAATTTTGGGCTAATTCCTAGCTCTTTCAAGTCCACTGCTTAAAAACCTGCTTGGTTCGGTTTTTGCACTTGTTCCAACTCAGCAAAGCTCCTCGTGGTCCTGCAGAGTGGTGCTAGCAGTAGAGAGACCAAAAGAGTGACTGCTGCCTGATTTAAATATTTTTTACTGCCTTTACTTTAGCAACTGCATATTCTCACCGAAAAGTGAGTTTGTAACTGCTGTATTACTTAAATAAGCTTGTTATTGCATTTTTGCTTACCTGCACTTCAAAATCATCTTTTATTGTTTAATTTAACTGTTGAGGCTGCCCACTCAAGTGTGCTAGCCTGTGCAAAGCATTTACTGTGTTTTCTTGCTATCTGTCTTAAAAAAGAAATCCTTGTTTCCCACCTTTTCTGAGGTAGAATAGTCCTGAATTTAGGTTTTGCTGTATTCTGGACTTTAGTACAGGTTCCTGTGTTGCCCAGATCCTTACTTGGATAGGAGGAAGCTTCTCTGTTCACCAGTGAGAGTGGGGAGCTTTGAGCAGCTTATCTGTCCCTGGAGGAGTGGTCTCAGCCCAAAAACTAGTTGTTTATTGGCTGTTTTGGGCTAATTAGTAGATCTTTCAAGTCCCCTGCTTAAAAACCCGCTTGGAGCGGTTTTTGCACTTGTTCCAACTCAGCAAAGCTCCTCATGGTCCTGCAGAGTGGTGCTAGCTGCAGAGAGATGAAAAAGAGTGACTGCTACCTAATTTAAGTATTTTTACTGCCTTTCCTTTAGCAACTGCATATTCTCACTGAAAAGCGAGTTTGTAACTGGTGTATTACTTAAATAAGCTTGATATTGCATTTTTGCTTACCCGCACTTCAAAATCATCTTTTATTGTTTAATTAAACTGTTGAGGCTGCCCACTCAAGTGCGCTAGCCTGTGCAAAGCATTTACTGTGTTTTCTTGCCATCTGTCTTAAAAAAAAAAGAAAAAATATCCTTGTTTCCCACCTTTTCTGAGCTAGAATAGTCCTGAATTTAGGTTTTGCTGTATTCTGGACCTTAGTACAGGTTCCTGTGTTGCCCAGATCCTTACATGGATAGGAGGAAGCTTCTCTGCTCACCAGTGAGAGTGCGGAGCTTTGAGCAGCCAATCTGTCCCTGGAGGAGTGGTCTCAGCCCAGAAACTAGTTGTTTATTGGCCATTTTGGGCTAATTCCTAGCTCTTTCAAGTCCCCTGCTTAAAAACCTGCTTGGCACGGTTTTTGCAATTGTTCCGACTCAGCAAAGCTCCCCGTGGTCCTGCAGAGTGGTGCTAGCAGCAGAGAGATGAACAAGAGTGACTGCTGCGTCATTTAAATATTTTTACTGCCTTTACTTTAGCGACTGCATATTCTCACCGAAAAATGAGTTTGTAACTGCTGTATTACTTAAATAAGCTTGTTATTGCATTTTTCTTACCTGCACTTCAAAATCATCTTTTATTGTTTAATTTAACTGTTGAGGCTGCCCACTCAAGTGTGCTAGCCTGTGCAAAGCATTTACTGTGTTTTCTTGCTATCTGTCTTAAAAAAAACTAAGAAGAAACAAAAAAAATATCATTATTTCCCGCCTTTTCTCAGCTAGAATAGTCCTGAATTCAGGTTTTGCTGTATTCTGGACTTTAGTACAGGTTCATGTGTTGCCAGATCCTTACTTGGATAGGAGGAAACTTCTCTGTTCACCAGTGAGAGTGGGGAGCTTAGAGCAGCCTATCTGTCTTTGGAGGAGTGGTCTCAGCAAAGAAACTAGTTATTTATTGGCCATTTTGGGCTAATTCCTAGCTCTTTCAAGTCCCCTGCTTAAAAACCCGCTTGGCGCGGTTTTTGCACTTGTTCCAACTCAGCAAAGCTCCTCGTGGTCCTGCAGAGTGGTGCTAGCAGCAGAGAGATGAAAAAGAGTGACTGCTGCCTGATTTAAGTATTTTTTACTGCCTTTACTTTAGCAGCTGCATATTCTCTCCGGAAAGTGAGTTTGTAACTGCTGTATTACTTAAATAAGCTTGTTACTGCATTTTTGCTTACCTGCACTTCAAAATCATCTTTTATTGTTTAATTTAACTGTTGAGGCTGCCCACTTGTGTGTGCTAGCCTGTGCAAAGCATTTACTGTGTTTTTTT